>NC_088397.1:69692537-69992537 GCF_034236695.1 Oncorhynchus nerka | reverse complement strand
GGTCCGGTCCATCCGGTGTCCTCCTCCACGCACCAGGCCTCCTGTGGCATCCCCACGCCCCAGGCTGTCTCTCCGTCTCCTCCCTCCAGGTGCTCCCGCCTGTCCAGCGCTTTCAGAGACTCCCTCCTATCCAGCGCTTCCAGAGCCTCCCTCCTGTCCAGCGCTTCCAAAGCCTCCCTCCTGTCCAGCGCTTCCAAAGCCTCCCTCCTGGCCAGCGCTTCCAAAGCCTCCCTCCTGTCCAGCGCTTCCAAAGCCTCCCTCCTGTCCAGTGCTTCCAAAGCCTCCCTCCTGTCCAGCGCTTCCAAAGCCTCCCTCCTGTCCAGCGCTTCCAAAGCCTCCCTCCAGTCCGTAGCTGCCGGAGCCGCCCGTCAGTCAGGAGCTGCCGGAGCCGCCCGTCAGTCAGGAGCTGCCGGAGCCGCCCGTCAGTCAGGAGCTGCCGGAGCCGCCCTTCACTCCGGCGCTGCCGGAGTCGCCCTTCACTCCCGCCTGTCCGGCGCTGCCGGAGTCTCCCGTCTATTCGGGGCCCGCTGCAAGGGTCCCCAGTCTGAGGTCGGCGGCGAGGGTCGCCGCTCCAAAGGCACCACTTAAGTGGGCCAAGACTATGGTGGAGTGGGGTCCACGTCCTGTGCCATAGCCGCCACCCCGGACAGATGCCCACCCAGACCCTCCCCTATGGGTTTAGGTTTTGCGGCCGGAGTCCGCACCTTTTGGGGGGGGGGTACTGTCATGCCCTGACCGTAGATTGCTTTGTATGTTTCTATTTTTAGGTTGGTCAGGGTGTGATGTGGGTGGGTATTCTATGTTGTAGGTCTATGTTTTCTTTTTCTATATGTTTGGCCTGGTATGGTTCTCAATCAGAGGCAGTTGTCTATCGTTGTCTCTGATTGAGAGCCATACTTAGGTAGCCTGTTTTCCCATTTTGAGTTGTGGGTGATTATTTTCCGTTTCAGTGTTTGCACCATACGGGACTGTTTCGGTTTTCATTTATTATCTTGTTCTTTTGTATTTTGTGTTCAGTTTATTCAATATATTATGGACACTTACCACGCTGCGCATTGGTCCGATATTTCATACTCCTCGTCAGAGGAAGAAGAAAACCGTTACACTGATGTCTTGAGATGTTGCTTCAATATATCCACATAATTGTCCTGCCTTATGATGCCATCTATTTTGTGGAGTGCACCAGTCCCTCCTGCAGCAAAGCACCCCCACAACATGATGCTGCCATCCCAGTGCTTCACGGTTGGGATGGTGTTCTTCAGCTTGCAAGGCTCCCCCTTTTTCCTCCAAACATAACGATGGTCATTATGGCAGTTCTATTTTTGTTTCATCAGACCAGAGGACATTTCCCCCGTAAAACTACGATCTTCGTCCCCATGTGCAGTTGCAAACTGTAGTCTGGCTTTTTTATGGAGATTTTGGAGCAGTGGCTTCTTCCTTGCTGAGCGGCCTTCCAGGTTATGCCGATTATAGGACTCATTTTACTGTGGATTTAGATACTTTTGTACCTGTTTCCTCCAGCATCTTTGCAAGGTCCTTTGCTGTTGTTCTGGGATTGATTTGCACTTTTCACACCAAAGTACGTTCATCTCTAGGAGACAGAACGCATCTCCTTCCTGAGCGGTATGACGGATGCGTGGTCCCATGGTGTTTATACTTGCGTACTATTGTTTGTACAGATGAACGTGGTACCTTCAGGCGTTTGGAAATTGCTCCCAAGGATGAACCAGACTTGGTCTTGGCTGATTTCTTTAGATTTTCCCATGATGTCAAGCAAAGAAGCACTGAGTTTGAAGGTAGGCCTTGAAATACATCCACAGGTACACCTCCACTTGACTCAAATTATGTAAATTAGGCTATTAGAAGCTTCTAAAGCCATGACATAATTTTCTGGAATTTTCCAAGCTGTTCAAAGGCACAGTCAACTTAGTGTATGTCAACTTCTGACCCACTGGAATTGTGATACAGTGAAATAATCTGTCTGTAAACAATTGTTGGAAAAATTACTTAGATGTAGATGTCCTAACCGACTTGCCAAAACTATAGTTTGTTAACAAGAAATGTGTGGAGTGATTGAAAAACAAGCTATATACAACTGTATATATAGATATATATTCTTATACAACTCAATACTTCAAATATTATAATATCGCCCAAAAATAATATAGCAATATGTAACTGTATTGATCCTCCCCCACCCTCACTAATGCCTTACAGGAAAACAAACGATGCCGCAAGGTAGTATAATAGACATTTCTAGAACAGAAAAAGAAGACCATGAATACATGTGATTTTTTTATTTATTAGAAAACAAATAGAAAAGTAAAATAGTTCCATATTGTTGTAACAGTTTTCCACAATGTGTTATTACAACAGAGAAAGAAGCACCACATCATACAAGTCACGTAAGGTTCTAGATGTAGAAAAACTGGTAACAATTTTTTAGACGTAAGAGGTACAGACACCACACATTAGCTAAATAGTTTGGGACTTCATAAAAGTTGAAAATAGTTTAAAAAGACTGTCTTTAAACAGAGTAACCCAGGTGGGAGGATATGGTGCACCATGCTAGTCCCACCAGCTGCCATTTTTCATGAAGATATTAACAAGCACCATATAAGCACCAAATGAGCATCATCCTGATAGGAGCATCATAGTTTTGACAAATTATTATTATTCAATAACACTCTTCTAAAAACATAGTACATGACTCATTTCTAAGCATTTTAAGGAACCTTCATCAGCAATGCCTAAACATTATTAAATGAAACTGAGATGTCAATGCAATTGGCATCTGCCAATCGATGATTGCTATGCTTTCATTTTACATTATAGTAATTTAGCAGACACTCTTATCCAGAGCGCCTTACAGGAGCAATTAGGGTTAAGTGCCTTACTTAATGGCACATTGGCAGATGGTTCACCTAGTCGTCTCGGGAATCGAACCAGCACCTTTTGGGTTACTGGCCCAACGCTCTTAACTGCTAGGCTACCTGCCACCATACTTTCCATTTGTGTTAGATAAGGAATGAGTTACAACGTCGCAGTCCATATTAGTTTTGCATTACATGCTATGGTCAGGATTCTTACAGTCAAATAGCAATTGATGTCTAGTTAGGTGAGAGGAACATATATAGTTAATCAGATTCCTTTGATAATAACATTGGCAACACCATTTGCTACAATCTAAATCACAAGTAAGTATAAGTGATTGTATTCATGAGCATTATTGAATAAATCAGAATGTTTAAAGAGATTGAACTGGATCTTAAGCACTTACAAATTTGTAATATATCATACGAATTGCAGATTTGTAAAAAATATATATATACTGCAGGACGTAACATTTCATACGAAATGGATGACATTGTGCACAATTTTCAGGGCACGTTGTGGCTTTAAGTGCTACTTTCAAAACTACTGGCTGAAATTATACAAAACCTTTATAATGCATCTTTAAGAGGTGAAAAGAGGGATCAACCTGATATTGAGAAGGAAAATCACTTGTCATTAAAGGGGAAAATCAGCAGTTTTGTACTTATCAATTAATGTTATGTACCCATTGATTCTTGAATAATGCAACTTATAAATGCTTCATGATCTTAGTTCAACTGTCGTACCCCATCAGAACCCAAAATACAAGCTTGTTTTACTCCAATGTTTGGTAACAAAGTAAATGTAAATAAACACTACATGGCCTCAAAACTATAATTTTGATATCATGGATGGTCAGTCCTATCATCCATAGCTGTGTCTATTAATTTTTAAGTGGTTACATTTCTCCAGACCCATCCCTCAGCTTTTTACCAAAATAGGGGAGGGGCACAGTTTGTTATAGTTTCTACTGCTGATTGCAGCTTTATAGTACTATGTCACATAATATCTCCTGATGCACTTTTCAAGTTTCAGTCAAAAGTTTCAAGTTCTATGCATTTCACTCTGCATGGAGAGAAGTTTCAAGATAGGCTCTAATGCACTTGAAATATTGCCGTACCCTCCTTTCACCATCTCCAAGCCTCCTTGTGCAAAAAATGTGGGAAGTGAGTTTCAGTTCACTGGAAATGCAACTACTACTGTTCATATACAGAGCTAAAGGTTTTCAATGAACAAAGACCTCTATCAGCCCCTCATTCAGCTGCTGTATCAACTCAGACCCAGGCCAGCCCAAACCAACTGGGCTTGGGATCTGAGGGGCTGAGGGCCTGGTCTATGGGTTTAGGCCTACAAATTCAGTCGGGCCCTCTTTCGCAATGCTTTTCCCAGTGCTCCCAACTGTCTCACTCTGAGAGACATGGATTGTCAGTCACAGTCAAATACACATAGCTAGTGTTCAGCAGGTCATCGACTCATCTTTCAATAAACTGCAGGTTGATCTCACTCTCTGGCACCAGCAGTGTCCGGGTCATGGGTTTGACTGCTGCACCACTGCCTTCTGGATCGGGCTTTACATCAAACTGCATCAGAATCTGAGGGGACCAGGAGAGGGGTTGAGAAAATTAGAGGGCACTCCTCACATGAACAGTACTTAGAAGAACGGAGGTCTACTACAAGGATAAAAACACAGTATACAGTCACAACCGAAATGATTGGCACCCTTGATAAAGATGAGAAAAGGACTGTATAAAATACAAAATAAAAATACTGAGCTATATCGTATGCAATAAAAAAAGGGAAATATTACATTTTATACTAATACAATTACTCAGATGTTTTTTTTCTTTTTTTTCTCAATACTCTGGCACCCTCCCCTTGCGAAGATAACCTTTTTGTAAAATGTTATATGAGATTGGAGAACACATTGGGAGGGATCTTACACTAGAGGGGGAAATGTATTACTTGTTAAACAAAATCTCATTAAATAAAATGTTCCCAAAAAATGTAGTGTACTACATAGCTCAATATTTGTGTTATTTTATAGTTTCTCATCTTTATCAAGGGTGCCAATTATTTCAGTCACGACTGTATGTACTGGGACTCAAAATGCAATGAAAATTAATGTCATTTTATGAGACACTTTCTGCCAAAGCCTCGATGTAAAAGTTACCAAGAATCAACTCACTCGTGCAAGTGCCAGGTAGACCTCCAGTTCTGCAATGCGGCGGCCGATGCAGCTGCGTTTGCCCACACCAAAAGGCACCGAGGCATAGGGGTGGTGGCCTTCGTCCCGGTTCAGCCAGCGAAGGGGCTGGAAGGCATTTGGGTTCGGGAAAAATGATGCATTCCGGGATGTGGCAAAGTGGCAGAGGGTGATCAGAGTCTGGATAGGATAGAATCCTGCTGTTAAGAATCAGTTGTTTCTTTAAACTTACCATTACACACATTTGCCTTTACACATGAATATTACACCATATTACACCAGATTGCTGTAAAAGTGCATAAAAATAAGCACTCAACATCACGTCAACACTTACGTTTTTGGGGAGGAGGTAGCCTCCGACCTGGATGTCTTTATCTGCGATGACCCTGGCATTGGCCGGAATAACAGGATAAAGTCTGAAGAAGCCAAAACACAACAATGTCAGTGTGACTGATCAGTCTAATGACTGATCGATTGGTTGTAGTAGTTGATTGAATCAAGGGTACATAGTTCACCCCAATTGGTAGTGGATGAAATTAACTTCCCTTAATTAATTATATAGCGAGGAGCTATGAGTGGTTGGAATAGTGCTATATAAATCCAAACCTATATCATTACTATTATTATTTTGGGGCGGCAGGTTAGAGCGTTGGGCTGGATTGAATCCCTGAGCTGACAAGGTAAAAATCAGTCGTTCTGCCCCTGAACAAGGCAGTTAACCCACTGTTCCCCGGTAGGCTGTCATTGTAAATAAGAATTTGTTCTTAACTGACTTGCCTAGTTCAATACAAAAATTATCATTCATCATATTTATGCTGCAGTAATTTGTGTCGGGGGGCTAGGGTCAGTCTGGAGTATTTCTCCTGTCTTATTCGGTGTCCTGTGTGAATTTAAGTATGCTCTCTCTAATTCTCTCTTTCTTTCTTTCGCTCTCTCTCTCTCTCGGGGGACCTGAGCCCTAGGACCATGCCTCAGGACTACCTGGCATGATGACTCCTTGTTGTCCCCAGTCCACTGGGCCGTGCTGCTGCTCCAGTTTCAACTGTTCTGCCTGCAGCTATGGAACACTGACCTGTTCACTGTGATTACTATTATTTGACCATGCTGATCATTTATGAACATTTGAACATCTTGGCCATGTTCTGTTATAATCTCCACCCAGCACAGCCAGAAGAGGACTGGCCACCCCTCATAGCTTGGTTCCTCTCTAGGTTTCTTCCTAGGTTTAGGCCTTTCTAGGGAGTTTTTCCTAGCCACCTGCATTGCTTGCTGTTTGAGGATTTAGGCTGGGTTTCTGTACAGCACTTTGATATATCAGCTGATGTAAGAAGGGCTTTATAAATGAATTTGATTTGATTTTTACCTGAGAACTTCCTTGACCACAGCCTTCATGAGGGGCATGCGAGCCACGTCTGCAGCCCCAGGCACCCTCCGACCCCCCATCACAGTCAATACCTCCTCCCGCAGCGAGGCCTGAACCTCAGTGTGCCGAGACAGCTCGTAAAGGGACCAGGACATGGTGCTGGAAATCTGAACACACACAGGACACAGCAGATCAGTACAACTGTCAAATCATTCACCATAAGAACACCGCAGCAGTGGATGGAGAGGATAGTGAGCTCTCTACAACTAAGCCTGACTGTCTGGGATCAGACTTTACATACAGAGAGGGAGATTAAGAAGAGGAAGTACGCTGTGACTAGGAGTGAGGGGGAGTGGAGACGTTTGGCTATTGGATATGTTAAAAACGAATATTAAAGCACTAGGTCAAAGAGCGATGAGGACAGAGGTGAGAGAGATGAGAGAGGAAGGAGAGATTAGAGATGTTCCTCACCGTGTCCACCCCAGCCAGGAGCAGCTCAGTGACGTTGCTGTACACCGTCTTCATGGGTAGCCCCGTGCGGGTCAGAAAGTAAGTCAGATATCGCCCCTCTACCTCCTCTCCCCGCGCCACCTTCTCCGCTTCCTCCATCAGACGCTGGTCAATGTGACCTTTAGCTGCAATGAGATAGATCAGGGGTCAAGATCAGAATGAAGGAGCTCAGTCACACCTGGGTTCAAATACTATTTTACATTTTTCAAATACTTTCAGCGTTTTCTTTAGCCTGCCTGGAGTACCAGATGGGCTAGGTGTGCAGTATTGCGACAATTATATTGGTTCCATAGCACCAGGCAAGCTCAATCAATTCTAGCTAGTATTTGAAATGATTTCAAATAGTATTTGAACACATGTCTGAAAGAGCTCTAGTCAGACTTAAGGGATCCGTACAGTTTGAAGAGGAAAAACATAGACCTCTGGGAACGCTTACTACAGGGATTACAGGTAATGAATGGAAGGAGACCACACACTATGGGTTCTGTTCAATGGGAACTATTTATAGTTACTATAAGTTACTAGAAATCTATCCGTTGGGAAAAACTAACACTGTGGACAACTAATAATAAATCAGTAGGTCAGTCAGGTAGCATGGATTAAAGAAGTCTGTGGAATTAAACCAAGGTGGAGCAAGTATGAGGCTATCCAAGATGGCAGCTCACCGAATTGGAACATGTAGTCCCAGCACTGGCAGAAAGTGTCCCAGGGCTTGGGGAACAACTGGTGTAACCAGGCAGGCATAGCCATGGTGAGGAGCGTCATGACAAACATGGTGTTAATGGACTGAATGAAACGTTCTGTCTCCATGGGAACCACAGGGTCTAGACAACCAATCCTGGAATCGAACAAGATTGAGGAGATCCCTGCAGAGAGGAAGACAGGCAGAGGGTAAGGGGAGAAGGGTTTGAAAGGCTTCCAGAAGGGCTTTGTGTTTTCCCTCTGTAATACAGATCCAATCAAGACTATTATAGACTTGTCAGAGTAACATACTCGTACCATACACAAGTATGTTATGTTAATAGACTAAACTAGTAACCTACAATGCTAATTGACATTGATACAATAGAATGACAATGATAAAACTCCTTCCTGATTTTGTCTCTTATTACAGGCACCTGACCACAGATGCTAACCTCATATGCCACCGTTTAAAAACATCAACAAAGAGAGTTGAGTAAAAGCAGGCCTCAGGGGCAAACCACAGTGAATGTAAATAGGCCTTACCTTCGAGGCCGAAGCGGTAGAACTCGCTGCCGATGTCCGGGACGAGGCCGCGGGGGTCCTGGCGCCTGCGGAAGCGGAGCTTAGTGATGAGGTCATCTACCACGCCGTTTAGAGTCGCATCGTAGGCCTCCACCGCCTTCGGACGTAGCATGTGCTTCCCCAGGAGAGTCCGCACCGCCTGCCACTCCTCCCCCTCACTGAAGAAAGTAAGGTAAACAGAAAATAATGCCATCAAATGAGTTTGCACACCAACAAACATCAATAATGTACATGTTTTATACAGGCTGGGCCAACTGTACTGTAGGCTACATTATGGAACTGTAATTGTTCAGTTTGTGTCATTCTTTTGTTTTTTTAATCTTGTGTTTGTTGTGTAGTAAATATTTCAGCTTTAATTTTCATGGTTTTATTTGAGTTTTTTTCCTGTGAAGAACATTGTGTTGCATTCCATGACTGAAATGTGCCGTATAAATAAAGCTTGAATTAATTTGAGATAGTATTTTCATATTCCTGGTGATTAGGTAATAACCCATAGGTAATAATAACCCATCATAGATCGAGGGATGACTCACTGTCTGTATGGCCACTAGCCAATTATTCCTTTGTCTAAAGTCTTTGTTTCGTCTCTGTTAATCTTTCCTGTTTCCTGTGGACAGCACGTCACCCTGACGTCAGAACATCTTAAATCAGCTTGACAACTCATTGAGTAAGATCTCACAGTCAGACACTGTCACAAAGATAATTAGGCTGCTATAGTGATATTATGAAATATGGGACACCCATAAAAACAGATGCTATGTGTCAAGTTTAACAGTGTCCAATGGTGATGACTGTGGCTGTCTGAGGGTGTGGTAAAGACAGAGAGGAGGAGAGGGGAGGGGGGAAGAGGAGAGGTGTAGTGATGAGAGAAAGGAATATGGCGATAGGGGAGGGAAAGGGATAGGAGAGGGGAGGCAAGGTCAACAGAGTAGAGGGGAGGGGGACAGCACGGGAGGAAAACAGCAGAGGAGATTAATGGTACTCACGCTGTGAGCAGTCCGTAGCCGTGGCCTCGTTGTTTCCTATAGTCCTTCCAAGAGGAGAGGTCAGAGCGGATGGGGGTCTGGCCCTCCTGCCTCAGCACCTGCTCTATCAGGGCTGGTTCGGCCACGTGCACCGTCAGGATGGGACCGAAGCTGGCCTTCCACATTGGCCCGTAGCGCTTCACACCCTCAAGCTGGGAGAGGACAACACATTAGCACACAACGCATATGGATGGCATGATTCAGTAGAGATGGAACCGTCTATAGAATTATTCTATTTCTATGGATGGAACATCAATATGTTGTGAGCAGACCTAGCTACAGTTCTAAAGCTGCTTGATGTAAAGTTCATGGCCAAAATCTGTACAATGTTCAAAGTTTTAGCAGCCGCCCTGTGGTCAATATGTGATAAAAAGCTTGCCTTCTTGCTCCTTATGCTCCCCATCTACCCCTATGGGCCAGCAGACACCCCCAAAGCACAGGAACGTGCCTGAGTTGCACTTTCCAAGGCACTTTCCTGCTCAATGAACCACTTGTCTTACATAGCCTATACATTCGCAACTGCATGTCTGGTACATTTAGGTAGCTTTTGTTGGCCCCTTCATAGCTTTTTAATTGTTGGACAATTACATTACACACTGATGGTTAGGTTATACAGTACATGTGAGAGCCAGTGACAGGGTCTGCCAGTCTGACACTGTTTATGGCCTTGGCTGACTGAGGGGGGCAAGCCTCAAGCCTGCCCTTCTCTATAGCACCATGCCATATCTAACCTAATGGAGCAGGTGTAGAAAGATGCCTGAGCTGAGTTCCCACTTCCGTTTTTCAGGGGAAACAGAAGTTAGGTTGAAAATACTGTACCCCTGAAAACCAGATGTTAGCGTTTTCTGGCGACTGCATAGGCTATGCCAAACCCAACATCAATGTAATAACCTATCTATTCCAAGAAACAATGTGAAGACCATATACATATCCTAATGAAACATTAATTACTATGGTTTTGCCGTTAAAAAGACAAACCCATAAGCACTAAGTATAATAAATTATAAAACACAAATGTCATGCATTTACATCAGTGTCTGGCTAAAAAGTAATGATTAAAAAGAAAAGATCAACAAGTCAACAACATAATTTACCTGCAGCTCGTGGAGGCGGGACAGTCCCCGTTTGGCGAAGAGGTCCCAGGCAAATTTGGCGACTGTGGGTCCCGGCATCTCCTTTAGGGTTTTCATCCGGTGCGCCGCCTCGATCTTATTCAGGCCAGCTGCGCTCTCAGCCCACTTCTCCATCCACTTGATCAGCGGGGACGCACTGCGACCGGACACTTTGAGGGCTTGCTGCAGCATCTGTTTGGCTATGTTCATACGATGGAAGATGAACGAAGGAAAGTATATCGGGTGTCGGTGCTCATCTTGCACCAAGACACTGTATTTATACCGCTCGACCCATGCCGGACTAGAGTTATTAAGATTATCAGTGTGGGCCAATGAAAGCGAATGCTGGGGTCGACCCTGCCCAGTGGCCAGGCTGGGACGCAGTAGGCGTGAACTATTTGGAAGGTGTGTCCAATCAGATGGCAGAAGTCAGACCAACCCAAAGAAGCGCACACGTGGAGGGTAAATAACCTAATCAACTTTTATGTAGGACGATTTTTCTCAGACACCGGTGGAGGCTGCTGAGAAACAATTTTCCTGCACTGCATTTCTCAGTCTAGGCTTTTATTAGGAGGAAATTAATAGCAAACAGATATGATAAGAATAAGATGCGTTACCCCAAATCACATATTGAAAAGAGTGTAGCTTAGCCTACTCCTATTATATGACATGTATCTGATGTGGGTAATCAATTCTACACATGAATATGAAACAAACATGCAAAATCATTTCAGTGCTGTTTAGCCTATAATATTCGGGTATTATATAACGTTGTTTCAGTCACAGTGGGGTTCATATATTTTATTTCAGTGACTCCAGAATAACCCATGTTAAATCAGTGTTCACTTTTTCCACGTCATAAATTGATTGACTGATATTTTAGAATGCATTTTCCAGTCCTGTAGATGTTGAGCAATAGGTCTATGCGTGATCCAATTATAGGCCTAGGCGTCTCAATTCAAGAATTCGTTAATACTGCGAATTATCTGCTCATAAAGGGTCTACTGAGAATTTATTGCAATAGGCTACATGGATTGTTTGCTGACTAAGGGTTTTCCTGTTGGGTGCTGGCCTCTGTGTGAGCACGAGAGAATATCCTGACCCGCTTTTCATTAAACGTGGAAGCTTGCCAAAACGCTATGTGTGCGCCTTGCGCAATTAAATAATAGTGGTTCTACTCGGAAACTGCTTTGACGTTTGGTCCTATTCTATCGTTCAACCCATACAGCCTCTTTCCTCGGATGTCATTTTCAGAGAATTACCAAACACTGAAAAACCCACGATTGACTGCAACAGCGCCAAATACAGGCACAGATTTGGTTAATATTCTTCAGACAATTTTTGTGGGTAATTTGTATGTCCGCCAGTGGCTTGTCCAGAACATTTTGAATGGGATGCATGGCGTCATTTCCGTCTCACAATTAAAAGGCATGTTGAGAACATGGAAAATAATGTTGAGCGTCGGTGGAGAGTTGTGAGTTCAGATAAAAAAAATATTGAGGGCGCAAAGGATTATGTTGAGGAGCTGAGAGAGAGTTAAGAGCTCAGACAAAAATGTTGCAAGCCCAGAAAGTGGAATTGAGCACAATAAATTAAGTGTGGAGCACAGCATCTACCTGCTCACAATATACTTGCATGTACGATTTGATCTCTGACTCATATTTTTGCCAGCCTTATTGACCAATCATAGCACTGCTTTTGTTACAATGCCAGTGATTAACTAGCTAAATGGAAGACGGGACCAACGTGATGTTTAGATACCCAGGTAGCTAACCAGTAGCCACATTGCAACACGGGTTTCATTCCAAACACTTTAAAGACACACCCTCGTCCACTTACCCTCGGGGGAATCCCCGTCGCCATGTTGGGTGGGCGGTCCAAATGATGAGCCAAGCAAGTGACGTTTGCAACGTAAGCCCATCAGCCCTCGTTTTTATTATTTAAATTAATTGTTTTTATTAACAACAAATCAATACAGAAAGTACATGAGGGAACACAAGTATATATAGATTATATACAATGGACAATCGAGCTATTGGACAATATCACATTACAATTACACAAGGACCTTAAGGGACATACATACACTTACAATTCTAACAGCTTTTTTGTTAGTAGAGTATTTAACTGTCTTAAAATACAGTTAAATGTATTTTAGTCGACTTTGCGAGTGTAAAATTAGGTTCGCTCCGGGGGCCTGAAACTCCCCATAATTCAATTCGCGACGATTGTATATCCGCTAAGAAAAGTCAGAGAAAACATAACATCAATGGAGAAGTCAACATACAAGTGTAAGTAAAAACGAATGCAAATAAGTTAGAATTTTTTTGGAAATTGTATAAATAAAACTTTTTCCTTCAGAAGTCCCAGCTAGCCAGGCTAACGTTAGTTAGCAAATTAATTTGCTAGCTATCATACAGTAGGGTATATTAATAATTATATATTTAATATAAGTAGACATGCACTCAATTGACTGTAGCGCAAATAAAGCACCAACACCCACTGAAAACAGTCATCGCGGGATGAACGAGTGACCAATTTCCGGGCAAGGGTGGCCCATTTAAAAATCATTCCTTCCTCCCTAGCCCCCTTTTAATTTTTAAAAAAACATTTTAAAATGAAAAACAAATCAATACAGGAAGTACATGTGGGAACACAAGTATATCAATAATATACAAAGGACAATTGAGCTAGGGGGTACAATATCACATTACACAAGGACCTTAAGGGAAATACATACACAATTCTAACAGCTTTTTTGTTCGAGAGTATTTAATTGTCTTAAAATATAGTTCAATTTATTTTTGTAAGGTATGAAAGTGTGGTGTTTTGTTTGTAAATGTACATTTGTGAATATGAAATTTGGCCAAAAGAATAATTAAATTATATAAAATTGTTTCAGTTTATTTCTATCATAGGTAAAGAATCCAAACAGTACATCTCTCCACAATAGTGTAAAATCTTCATGAATGTGTTCAATTATAAATCTACTGATGTCTTGCCACAGTTACCTTACATGAATACAATGCCAAAAAAGACGCAACACCGTTTCTGGGTGGTCATTACAAAAGGTACAATTTGAGTTTGTTTTCCTTAAACTTCTTCATATAGTGGTTGGCAGGATAATATTTATGAACAATTACAACATCGTGCTGAAACTAGGTTCGTATCGCTCTGTTGTTGAATGGGCCAAAAGAGAAACAATTCTTTCCTACTGATGAGTCAACAGGGTTAATGGAAGGTAGGCTCTGAGGGTCAGGTCTTCACACGAATGAATAATAAAGCAACACCGGAGGGAATGGCATCTAAAACAATTGCAAAATCTTTAGGTGTTACAGGGACCTTGTAAAGTGATAAGATTTCCTTAAAACTAAGTCAAAAACCCTCTGCATTTACATGTTGGCTCACCAATAGGATATTATTTCGCAACCAATACTCTAAAAACAAAATTATTTTTATACAATATATCCCGATTATTCTATATAATATCAGTGGAGAAAAATTATGCTTATAAATTAAGGACCATGACAAGAAAACCTGCCGATGAAAAGCAGAAAGTTTCACTGGAACTTTGTCAATATTATAATTGAAAACCAACATGAAGTTAAGGCTACCAAAAGTACAGAAGACATGATGAGGAATAAAATTCCACATAGAAATGTGTCTTCTTAGGAATTGTATTATCCAATTTATCATAAAAGTGTTATTTAAGGTAGTAAAGTCCAGAAAATTCAGCCCGCCACACTCATAAGTGTTCATTATAACAGTTTTCCTAATATAATGGGTATGGTTTGTCCACAGAAAGTTGAAAAGCATCTGGTCTATCTCCTTGCTTATTTTACCATCAAGATATAAAGAGAGCGCCATATGTAAGCCTAAAGATTCCTAATAACCAAGGCTGAAGGTCTCTTCCTTTTAAATAAGTTCCTCTGTCGCCATTGATTTAGCTTCTTCAGGGTTTTCTTTAATAAGAGGGATAAAATTTAATAAGCCTTTAGTAATGGTTATGCCTAAATATGTAAGTTCTTCTTTAACTGGAATACCATAATATGAAGGTGTCATACAATCTTTGACAGCTATGAGTTCACATTTATTAATATTAAGATATAGACCAGACGCTTTGGAAAAGGATTGTAATCACATTGATCAATATGGGAATTTGGTTAGCGTCTTTCAGAAAAAGTGTAGTATCATCAGCCAGCTGGCTTATAATAATTTCTTTACCAGCTATGGAAATACCTTGTACAGGACTATTTTTTTTAAGAATTTGTTAGGTGATTTAATAAAAACATATACGGAGAGATAGGACAACCTTGCCTAATTCCTCTCTTTAACTCAAATCTAGGTGAGGTGCCATATTTAAATTTGATAGAGCTTTTACCATTTGTATCGAGAGTCTTAATAGCCTTACAGAAAAAAATCCCCAAAGCCAAATTTCTCAAGGGAGTGGAAGAGGAACTGATGCTCTACTGTGTCAAATGCTTTATATATTTTAAAAAATGAAGCTATCATCGGTTATTAGGTCTGAGTAGTCAAGTATGTCTAATACTAGTCTGATATTGTTAGAAATATGTCTGTTCCTCATAAAGCCAGACTGTGTTTCATCAATGATTGCACCCAGGACTTCTTTAATTATTTTTGCAAGTAATAAGGGCAATATCTTATAATCATTATTAAGAAGACATATTGGACGCCAGTTATCGATGAGCAGCACTTCGTTTTTAGGCACCAGTGTTATTAACCCCTGACTCATTGTAGAAGGGGGAACACTGTTTTTAATACTCTCTAAAAAAGACTTCAAATAGGAAGGGAGCTACTTATTCAGAAAATAATTTGTACAATTCTGAAGGAATTCCATCAACACCTGGTGATTTGTTGTTCTTTAGATGTTTGATAGACTAATCTCTTCAACTTTGATGGGTTCATCACACTGTTTAGATTCTGTATCACTGATAGAGTGAACATTATTCAGTGAGTAAAAAAACATTGTGTATTCCTGACTGTACATAGAGCAATACAAATTCCTGTAAAAATTGCTTCAGTATTTAGCCATTCATTTTTTCGTCATCTGTAATAACACCATCAATGTTTAATTTATGGATAGTGTTATTTGTAGAGTGAAATTTCTCAAGTCTAAAGAAATAGGATGAATTCTGCCGGCTGGGGACCTCTGAGAAAGGGAAGTTATCTTAATGATCACCTTTTCCTCCTCAGCTCTTCTGGTCTTAGCAAGGTTACTACCATATTTTCTAAGGTATTTGGACACTAAAATTTAAAGAGCTCCCAGTTCTTGCAATAAGATTTTTCTTCACAAGCCCTTTCCCAAAAGTGTGAGAGCAGATTTTTAACCTCAAACGTAACTGTATCATTATTTAATAATGAGCTATTTAGCTTCCAGTAGGATGCTCTACATTTACATTTACATTTAAGTCATTTAGCAGACGCTCTTATCCAGAGCGACTTACAAATTGGTGCATTCACCTTATGACCTCCAGTGGAACAGTAGTGCATCTAAATCTTTTCAGGGGGAGGGGGGGTGAGAGGGATTACTTTATCCTATCCTAGGTATTCCTTAAAGAGGTGGGGTTTCAGGTGTCTCCGGAAGGTGGTGATTGACTCCGCTGTCCTGGCGTCGTGAGGGAGTTTGTTCCACCATTGGGGGGCCAGAGCAGCGAACAGTTTTGACTGGGCTGAGCGGGAACTGTACTTCCTCAGTGGTAGGGAGGCGAGCAGGCCAGAGGTGGATGAACGCAGTGCCCTTGTTTGGGTGTAGGGCCTGATCAGAGCCTGGAGGTACTGAGGTGCCGTTCCCCTCACAGCTCCGTAGGCAAGCACCATGGTCTTGTAGCGGATGCGAGCTTCAACTGGAAGCCAGTGGAGGGAGCGGAGGAGCGGGGTGACGTGAGAGAACTTGGGAAGGTTGAACACCAGACGGGCTGCGGCGTTCTGGATGAGTTGTAGGGGTTTAATGGCACAGGCAGGGAGCCCAGCCAACAGCGAGTTGCAGTAATCCAGACGGGAGATGACAAGTGCCTGGATTAGGACCTGCGCCGCTTCCTGTGTGAGGCAGGGTCGTACTCTGCGGATGTTGTAGAGCATGAACCTACAGGAACGGGCCACCGCCTTGATGTTAGTTGAGAACGACAGGGTGTTGTCCAGGATCACGCCAAGGTTCTTAGCGCTCTGGGAGGAGGACACAATGGAGTTGTCAACCGTGATGGCGAGATCATGGAACGGGCAGTCCTTCCCGGGAGGAAGAGCAGCTCCGTCTTGCCGAGGTTCAGCTTGAGGTGGTGATCCGTCATCCACACGGATATGTCTGCCAGACATGCAGAGATGCGATTCGCCACCTGGTCATCAGAAGGGGGAAAGGAGAAGATTAATTGTGTGTCGTCTGCATAGCAATGATAGGAGAGACCATGTGAGGTTATGACAGAGCCAAGTGACTTGGTGTATAGCGAGAATAGGAGAGGGCCTAGAACAGAGCCCTGGGGGACACCAGTGGTGAGAGCACGTGGTGTGGAGACGGATTCTCGCCACGCCACCTGGTAGGAGCGACCTGTCAGGTAGGACGCAATCCAAGCGTGGGCCGCGCCGGAGATGCCCAACTCGGAGAGGGTGGAGAGGAGGATCTGATGGTTCACAGTATCGAAGGCAGCCGATAGGTCTAGAAGGATGAGAGCAGAGGAGAGAGAGTTAGCTTTAGCAGTGCGGAGCGCCTCCGTGATACAGAGAAGAGCAGTCTCAGTTGAATGACTAGTCTTGAAACCTGACTGATTTGGATCAAGAAGGTCATTCTGAGAGAGATAGCGGGAGAGCTGGCCAAGGACGGCACGTTCAAGAGTTTTGGAGAGAAAAGAAAGAAGGGATACTGGTCTGTAGTTGTTGACATCGGAGGGATCGATTGTAGGTTTTTTTCAGAAGGGGTGCAACTCTCGCTCTCTTGAAGACGGAAGGGACGTAGCCAGCGGTCAGGGATGAGTTGATGAGCGAGGTGAGGTAAGGGAGGAGGTCTCCGGAAATGGTCTGGAGAAGAGAGGAGGGGATAGGGTCAAGCGGGCAGGTTGTAGGGCGGCCGGCCGTCACAAGACGCGAAATTTCATCTGGAGAGAGAGGGGAGAAAGAGGTCAGAGCACAGGGTAGGGCAGTGTGAGCAGAACCAGCGGTGTCGTTTGACTTAGCAAACGAGGATCGGATGTCGTCGACCTTCTTTTCAAAATGGTTGACGAAGTCATCTGCAGAGAGGGGAGGAGGGGGAGGGGGAGGAGGATTCAGGAGGGAGGAGAAGGTTGCAAAGAGCTTCCTAGGGTTAGAGGCAGATGCTTGGAATTTAGAGTGGTAGAAAGTGGCTTTAGCAGCAGAGAGAGAAGAGGAAAATGTAGAGAGGAGGGAGTGAAAGGATGTCAGGTCCGCAGGGAGGCGAGTTTTCCTCCATTTCCGCTCGGCTGCCCGGAGCCCTGTTCTGTGAGCTCGCAATGAGTCGTCGAGCCACGGAGCGGGAGGGGAGGACCGAGCCGGCCTGGAGGATAGGGGACATAGAGAGTCAAAGGATGCAGAAAGGGAGGAGAGGAGGGTTGAGGAGGCAGAATCAGGAGATAGGTTGGAGAAGGTTTGAGCAGAGGGAAGAGATGATAGGATGGAAGAGGAGAGAGTAGCGGGGGAGAGAGAGCGAAGGTTGGGACGGCGCGATACCATCCGAGTAGGGGCAGTGTGGGAAGTGTTGGATGAGAGCGAGAGGGAGAAGGATACAAGGTAGTGGTCGGAGACTTGGAGGGGAGTTGCAACGAGGTTAGTGGAAGAACAGCATCTAGTAAAGATGAGGTCGAGCGTATTTCCTGCCTTGTGAGTAGGGGGAAGGTGAGAGGGTGAGGTCAAAAGAGGAGAGGAGTGGAAAGAAGGAGGCAGAGAGGAATGAGTCAAAGGTAGGCGTGGGGAGGTTAAAGTCGCCCAGAACTGTGAGAGGTGAGCCGTCCTCAGGAAAGGAGCTTATCAAGGCATCAAGCTCATTGATGAACTCTCAGAGGGAACCTGGAGGGCGATAAATGATAAGGATGTTAAGCTTGAAAGGGCTGGTAACTGTGACAGCATGGAATTCAAAGGAGGCGATAGACAGATGGGTAAGGGGAGAAAGAGAGAATGACCACTTGGGAGAGATGAGGATCCCGGTGCCACCACCCCGCTGACCAAGGTAAATATTAGGCGGTAAATATTTTGATGTCAATGTAAATGGCCCTATGGTCTGTGAGGGGAGTAATACAAATATCTGTAGTAACACACTCACTATCAATACATTTGGATATAAGCCAAAAATATATTCTGGACTGTCTGGAACCTGTTTTGTTACTCTAAGTGAATGATCTGTCGGCCGGAAACCTCTCTCTCCATATATCAGCAAGATCAAACTTTTCCATAAAAAGTATTAAACCCAAATTCTCACTGGTTGTTCTACCTGGTGGCCATCTATCAGATTAATTATCTATAGTAATGTTATAGCCCACTTCTATAAATAATAACAAATTGGGAAATTTAGATAACCAATGAAGTATATGTTTCTCTACAGACTCAAGCAACTCTACAGACTCAAGCAACTCATCATTCTCATGTTTGGTGTTGTACCAGTAGAAGTACAACCCTAGTCCTCCCTAGCCCCTTGCCCTGCAAGTGTATACTCATCAGACGTAAAGATACGTCATCAGAAGTGCCCACTTAATTTGAGGTATGAGGGGATAGGGTGTGTCTTAATAACCTCTTGAATGTAGGGGGCAGTATTTTGATGTTTGGATGACAAACGTACCCAAATTAAACTGCCTATTTCTCAGGCCCAGAATCTGTGAGTATAACAGAACTGATATTGCAGGCGAAAACCTGAGGAAAATCCAACCCGGAAGTGTTGTTTTTCCTGAAAGCTCTCTGTTTCATAGCCTGCCTTCGCTCCATTTAAAGGGATATCAATCAGATTCCTTTTCCTATCGCTTCCCCATGGTGTGAACAGTCTTTAGACATAGTTCCAGGCTTTTATTTTGAAAAATGAGCGAGAAAGATCACACCGCTTCATTGTATGGCTGGGTGCCAGCAGCGTTTTGCATGCACCAACAGAGCGGAGCAGACATTTCTCTCTCTCTCCTATTGACGAAGCTACAGTCCCGGTTGAAATATTATCGATTATATATTGTAAAAACAACCTGAGGATTGATTCTAAAAACTGTTTGACATGTTTCTACAAACATTACGGATACTATTTGGAATTTTCGTCTGCGATGTCGTGACCGCTCGAGCCTGTGGATTTCTGAACATAACGCGCCAACCAAATGGAGTTTTTTTTAAATATAAAAATAATCTTTATGGAACAAAAGGAACATTTATTGTGTAACTGGGAGTCTCGTGAGTGCAAACATCCAAATATCATCAAAGGTAAGCGATTCATTATATTGCTTTTCTGACTTTCGTGACCTATCTACTTGGTTGCTAGCTGTTTGTAATATTTTGTCTACTGAGAGAGATGGTTTTACATAAACGCTTGTTAGGCTTTCGCCGAAAAGCTTTATTGAAATCTGACACGCCAGGTGGGTTAACAACAAGCTAAGCTGTGTTTTGCTATATTGCACTTGTGATTTCATGAAAATTAAATATTTTTAGTAATTTAATTTGGCGCTCTGCAATTCAGCGGATGTTGACGAAAATGATCCTGCTAACGGGATGGGTGCATCAGTGTTTGGACTGCTGGCATGTTTTTTTCTCCACTGTTCTCATTAAAACTCCATAGCGCAGCGGTAATGTGTTGGCTTTAGTAGCCTTGGAATCTCAGGTTCGGATTTTACATAATTATTCAATTTTTTGCCTGTGTATGCTATCCCTGATGCAGTGACAATAAAAGGCCACTCTAACATGTGCAGTTTGGTCACAACACAATGCCACAGATGTCTCAAGTTTTGAGGGAGGTTCAATTGGCATGCTGACTTACAGAATGTCCACCAGAGCTGTTGTCAGATAATTTAATTTTAATTTCTCTACCATAAGCTGCCTACAACGTTATTTTAGAGAATTTGGCAGCACGTCCAAACGGCCTCACAGCAGCAGACCACATGTCAACACGCCAGCCCAGGACCTCCACATCCGGCTTCTTTACCTGCAGGATCGTCTGAAACCAACCACCCGGACAGCTGATGGAACTGTGGGTTTGTACAACTGAAGAAGTTCTGCACAAACTGTCAGAAACCGTCTCCGAGAAGCTAATCTCTGTGCTTGTCTTCTTCACCAGGGTCTTGACCTGAATGCAGCATCGGCATCGTAACCGACTTTGGTGGGAAAATACTCAAATTCGATGGCCACTGGCATACTGGAAAAGTGTACTAATCACAGATGAATCCCGGTTTCAACTGTACCAGGCAGATGGCAGACTGACGTAAACACTGATCAGAGTGCCCCGTGATGGTGGTGGGGATATGGTATGGGCAGGCATAAGCTATGGACAATGAACAAAACTGCATTTTATTGATCGCAATTTAAATGCACAGAGATACTGTAACGAGATCCTGAGGTCCATTGTCATGCCATTCATCCGCCGCCATCAGCTCATGTTTCAGTATTATAATGCATGTCCCCATGTCGTAAGGGCCTGTACACAATTCTTAGAAGTGGAAAATGTCCCAGTTCTTTCATGGCCTACTCACCAGAAATGTCACCCATTGAGCATGTTTGGGATGCTCCTGATTGACGTGTACGATAGCGTGTTCCAGTTCCCGCCAATATCCAGAAAATTCACACAGCCATTGAAGAGGAGTGGGACAACATTCCACAGGCCAAAATAAACAGCCTGATCAACTATATTTGAAGTCGGAAGTTTACATATACAGTGCCTTGCGAAAGTATTCGGCCCCCTTGAACTTTGCAACCTTTTGCCACATTTCAGGCTTCAAACATAAAGATATAAAACTGTATTTTTTTGTGAAGAATCAACAACAAGTGGGACACAATCATGAAGTGGAACGACATTTATTGGATTTAACAAATCAAAAACTGAAAAATTGGGCGTGCAAAATTATTCAGCCCCCTTAAGTTAATACTTTGTAGCGCCACCTTTTGCTGCGATTACAGCTGTAAGTCGCTTGGGGTATGCCTGAACATTTTTCCCATTCCTCCTTGCAAAACAGCTCGAGCTCAGTGAGGTTGGATGGAGAGCATTTGTGAACAGCAGTTTTCAGTTCTTTCCACAGATTCTCGATTGGATTCAGGTCTGGACTTTGACTTGGCCATTCTAACACCTGGATATGTTTATTTTTGCAAACCCATGAACCATAAACAATTAATTTACATGAACCTGTGGAGTGGTCGTTAAGAAACTAACAGCTTACAGACGGTAGGCAATTAAGGTCACAGTTATGAAAACTTAGGACACAAAAGAGGCCTTTCTACTGACTCTAAAAAACACCAAAAGAAAGATGTCCCTGCTCATCTGCGTGAACGTGCCTTAGGCATGCTGCAAGGAGGCATGAGGACTACAGATGTGGCCAGGGCAATAAATTGCAATGTCCGTACTGTGAGACGCCTAAGACAGCGCTACAGCGAGACAGGACAGACAGCTGATCGTCCTCGCAGTGGCAGACCACGTGTAACTACACCTGCACATGACCGATACATCCGAACATCACACCTGCGGGACAGGTACAGGATGGCAACAACAACTGCCCGAGTTACATCAGGAACGCACAATCCCTCCAACAGTGCTCAGACTGTCCACAATAGGCTGAGAGAGGCTGGACAGAGGGCTTATATGCCTGTTGAAAGGCAGGTCCTTACCAGACATCACCTCCAACAACGTCGCCTATGGGCACAAACCCACCATCGCTGGACCAGACAGGACTGGCAAAAAGTGCTCTTCACTGACGAGTCGCGGGTTTGTCTCGCCAGGGGTGATTGTCAGATTCGCGTTTATCATCGAAGGAATGAGTGTTACACCGAGGCCTGTACTCTGGAGCAGGATCGATTTGGAGGTGGAGGGTCCGTCATGGTCTGGGGCGGTGTGTCACAGCATCATCGGACTGAGCTTGTTGTCATTGCAAGCAATCTCAACGCTGTGTGTTACAGGGAAGACATCATCCTCCCTCATCCTGACATGACCCTCCAGCATGACAATGTCACCAGCCATACTGCTCGTTCTGTGCGGGATTTCCTGCAAGACAGGAATGTCAGTGTTCTGCCATGGCCAACGAAGAGCACGGATTTCAATCTCATTGAGCACGTCTGGGACCTGTTGGATCGGAGGGCAAGGGCCATTCCCCCCCAGAAATGTCTGGGAACTTGCAGGTGCCTTGGTGAAAGAGTGGGGTAACATCTCACAGCAAGAACTGGCAAATCTGGTGCAGTCCATGAGGAGGAGATGCACTGCAGTACTTAATGCAGCTGGTGGCCACACCAGAGACTGACTGTTACTTTTGACCCCCCCTTTGTTCAGGGACACATTATTCAATTTCTGTTAGTCACATGTCTGTGGAAATTGTTCAGTTTATGTCTCAGTTGTTGAATCTTGTTATGTTCATACAAATATTTACACATGTTAAGTTTTCTGAAAATAAACGCAGTTGATAGTGAGAGGACGTTCTTTTTTTGCTGAGTTTAAAACAATTTTCTAAATAGTGTGCCTTCAACAGGATTAGACTTCATACCCTCACACCCCTGACCGTTCCATAGTTCCCTACTCTACTTGCTAAGATACCAGTCAGGTGAAATGTTTTGTACAAAATTCTAACTATTTGTAATTATGGTGTCTGGTAGAGGTCGGTGTTTGAAAGCCGCTTGGAATCAAAGAGAGCACCAAAATCAGTGGGGTCTCGCATTTTGCAACACACGGTTTGAAAAAGCATCTGATCAAACAAAGCTTCGGACATTGATGACGTACTTCTGATAAAGTGATACACGCATCTGCACACTGCTTTGAAGTTACATGCTGACCAGACCGCACGCGTGCATGCGTCCACCATCACACGCAAGTTGATTTTGTCCACCCACACCAGACGTGATCAGGACACGCTGGTTGAAATATCAAAACAAAATCTCAACCAATTATATTAATTTGGGGACAGGTCGAAAAGCATTAAACATTTATGGCAATTGAACTAGCTAGTTTGCTGTTGCTAGCTAATTTGTCCTGGGATATAAACATTGGGTTGTTATTTTACCTGAAATGCACAACATCTTCTACTCCGACAATTCATCCACAGCTAAAACGGTAAACTGAGTTTGTTTCTAGTAATCCTTCCTTCAGCCTTCTTTTTCTTTGGACTTTATATGGTGGTTGGCAACCATCTTTAAGGTGCATTACCACAACCAACTCGACTGGAGTGTGGACCTAAGTTCATCTTTCAATCACCCACGTGGGTTTATGCTCCTAAAAACCAATGAGGAGACAGCACATATATGCTGCTAAAAATCAATGAGGAGATGGGAGAGGCAGGACTTGCAGCATGTTGAAATAGAACCAAGTTATATTTTAGCACCTGGCTCCGCAGGCGCTTACACCCAACGCAAGCTGTTTGGTCAGCATGATAGCTGATTAGCGATTTCGATGCATGCCTCGGAGCAAGTAATGTCACACATTTCAGTCATCCTAGCTACTGTACTATCAACTGGCTTGCTATATTAGGCAGCTCTAGATGCGAGGGGAAAACAAATATTTATATTATCTATAGGGGGGTATTTACCTGGAGTAACAAAGCATTTTCACAAACTTTAGTGCCAATTAGTATTTTTCTCCACTCATACAGGAGTAATAAAGGCCTAGTTCAATGATTATATATTTGTTTAATTTTGATGTATCAGGACTACTTCCCACGGCTGTTCTTTATTTAAGGTGAACGCCAGAAGCAGCACACCATCGATGTGAGCTGGGAGAAGCGAGGCTGTAGAGCCGGAGACGAGGCGAGAACGAGGGCTGTTGTTGGAGCAGACCGGGACCAGTGTTGAAATGGAGAGAAAAGGCCTTTATGGGAATTGGGAGGGTGAACGCTAACCCTTCTCAAAGCTAAGTACCTCTTTATATCCAATTTTAACTTAGTGCCAGATAGAGCTGTATTCCAACATTCTCTACTGTGTTGCGTGCTACGCACTCATTAATGCCAGTGTGCCTGTGGATTGAGACTATAGCTGCAGTGTGACCTGACCGGAGGAGGAACTACGAATCAACTGTGGATCAGATTGACGGCTGCTGGTGAGCGAGAAGAAACGGAGAGGAGGCCTTTGGGAAATTGGGGGGGTGAACGCTTCACCCTGCCCAAAGCTAAGTACCTCTTCATATTCCATTTCCAACATTTCACCTGCTAGCAGTGCCTGCCGACGTTCTCTACTGCTTTGTGTGCTACGCGCTTGTTAATGCCAGTGCATACACTGTGAACCAGAGAGGAGGCTTGGAACACTGGCTTGGATCCCTCAGTGTCCCTGCCGTGGTGGGACCACAGAACACTAAGGGCTATTAAAATAGGACTTTTGCATTTGATATTTTTGGACTTGTCCACTTCGGACTTAGCCATTGTTAAATAAATAGTGTAGAACACCCTTCTGTGTCTGGTGTGTGTTTGGAAGGTCTACATATCTTAACCAATCATTCATACAAATGCAATAACTGACTTATATTCACTTGTCCATTGTCCCATTCTTCAATCTAGTCTTTG
Organism: Oncorhynchus nerka; assembly: GCF_034236695.1. Taxonomy (NCBI): domain Eukaryota; kingdom Metazoa; phylum Chordata; class Actinopteri; order Salmoniformes; family Salmonidae; genus Oncorhynchus; species Oncorhynchus nerka. The sequence goes on along the minus strand of NC_088397.1, from coordinate 69,967,521 downwards.
ATATATATTTTAGTTGATATACCTGTGTGAGGTGTCTAATATACATGAATACAAATGTATTCACCCTGGACATGAGACTTTACAACTTTTGAATCATTAACTAAGTGTTGTCTTCAAATGTTATTGGTCACATACACATTTAGCAGATGTTATTGAGGGTGTAGCGAAATGTTTGGGTTTTTCTTTAGTTTGCTTCTTTTCGGGCAAATTTAGTGGCCGCTCATGTTTGGTGTCTTAGGTTCCAATTGTTGTTGCTAGTCAACTTTCAGTGGACACCCCAATGAGTGTCTTTCAGAACCCTTCCTAAAACCCCATTTGTTTTGCTTTGGTTGTTGGTCAGTGACTGTTAGTTCCTTCTTCTGTTTGAGCTACATTTTTGGTTTTCTTGCTGTGGAACGTAACAAAATGGGGGCTCGTCCGGGACTCTGAAGCTCTGTGCCCAGATATTTGAGTGTTCAAAATACACTTTTGTGGTAGAGTTTCTGTTACTGACCTCCACCTTGAGAGGTTATAAGATTGGTGGAATCATTTTGAAAGTTGCATGAACACAAGATAATAAAATTAAAATAAAGCCATGGACTTTAAGTTGGAAAACCCTACATTGGAGATGCTAGATAAATGTACAAATGCAAATCTGCTCGTCATTGCAAAGCATTATGGCATCAAAGTGGCATCTGGCAATCCAACAGCGGTAGTCAGAGTTGATTGGTATTACTTTGGTAGGAGGAAATCCTTCAGGAGAAGGAAGTTGATGAAATGGGTCCCACAGGTGGTAGAGTACACCTCATAGATGTGCAACTGCGAGAGGTAGAACTAAAGGCAAAATGGGAACAACAGACAGAGCTTGAGCTTTATAGAAAATATGTAATTTAACTAATATTGTATTACCTTTTAATGTGTCATGAACACAAACAGTATTGATATTGTCTGATTGTCAAACAAATCCCTTCAAAAAGTAGGTTACTTGCACACTTCAAAATAAGTCCAGCATCTGAACAGTGCACTGTGCACATGCCATTTGAATGGAAAAGGACATCTATTACAAACACCATACGTGTAATGACATTCAGCCTCCAAAGTGTCATGTATTAATGGATTCCAAGGGAAGCCAGGCTTCCACAAAAAAATGTTAACAATAAAAAAAGAAACAAACTTATAAAAGGTTTGTAACTTGTTGTGCGAAGCTTGTGGAAGGCTACCCGAAACGTTTGACCCAAGTTAAGCAATGCAAAGGAAATACTCTCAATTATTATTTGGTAGCATGTAAACTTCTGGCCCACTGGGAATGTGAATAAAGAAATCAAAGCTGAAATAAGTCATTCTCTCTACTATTATTCTGACATTTCACATTCTTAAAATAAAGTGGTGATCCTAACGGACCCAAAACCGGGAATTTTTACTAGTATTAAATGTCAGGAATTGTGAAAAACTGAGTTTAAATGGATTTGGCTAAGGTGTATGTAAACTTCCGATTTCAACTGTATATTTTTCGTAGCCGTCTATTTACCAACACAAACTGCACTCAAGGAATTGTATAAGGCCATAAGCAAACAGGAAAACGCTCATCCAGAGGAGGCGCTCATCCAGAGGAGGCGCTCCGAGTGGCCGGGGACTTTAATGCAGGGAAACTCAAATCTGTTTTACCTCATTTCTACCAGAATGTTAAATGTGCAACCAGAGGGAAAAACAACTCAAGACCACCTTAACTCCACGCACAGAGATGTGTACAAAGCTCTCCCTCCATTTCGCAAATCTGACCATAATTCTATCCTACTGATTCCTGCTTACAAGCATAAACTAAAGCAGGAAGCACCAGTGACTTGGTCAATAAGAAAGTTGTAAGATGAAGCAGATGCTAAGCTACAGTTTTGCTAGCACAGACTGGAATATGTTCCGGGATTCTTCTGATGGCATTGAGGAGTACACCACATCAGTCACTGGCTTCATCAATAAGTGCATCGATGATGTCGTCCCCACGGTGACTGTACGTACATATCCCAATCAGAAGCCATGGATTACAGGCAACGCGGGACTCTAACCCGGAAGCTTATATAAAATTCCAGTATACCATCAAACAGGCAAAGCGTCAATACAGGACTAAGATTGAATCGTACTACACCAGCTCAGACGCTCGTCGGATATGGCAGGGCTTGCAAAATATTACAGACTACAAAGGGAAGCGCTTGCTTCGAGGCAAGTAACACTGAAGCATGCATGAGAGCATCAGCTGTTCCGGATAACTGTGTGATCACGCTCTCAGTAGCCGATGTGAGTAAGACCTTTAAACAGGTCAACATTCACAAGGCCGCAGGGCCAGACAAATTACCAGGACGTGTACTCCGAGCATGCGCTGACCAACTGGCAAGTGTCTTCACTGACATTTTCAACCTGTTGCTGACTGAGTCTGTAATACCAACATGTTTTAAACAGATTACCATAGTCCCTGTGGCCAAGAACTCTTAAGGTAATCTGCCTAAATGACTACCGACCCGTAGCACTCACGTCTGTAGCCATGAAGTGCTTTGAAAGGCTGGTCATGGCTCACATCAACACCATTATCCCAGAAACCCTAGACCCACTCCAATTCACATACAGCCCCAACAGATCCACAGATGATGCAATCTCTATTGCACTCAACACTGCCCTTTCCCACCTGGACAAAAGGAACACCTATGTGAGAATGCTATTCATTGACTACAGCTCAGCGTGCAACACCATAGTGCCCTCAAAGCTGATCACTAAGATAAGGACCGTGGGACTAAACACCTCCCTCTGCAACTGGATCCTGGACTTCCTGACGGGCCTCCTCCAGGTGGTAAGGGTAGGTAACTGCCGCGCTGATCCTCAATATGGGGGCCCATTAGGGGTGCTTGCTCAGTCCCCTCCTGTACTCCCTGCTCACTCATGACTGCATGGTCAGCCACGACTCCAACACCATCATCAAGTTTCCCAATGACACAACAGTGGTAGGCCTGATCACCAACAACAATGAAACAGCCCATGGGGAGGAGGTCAGAGACCTGGCCGTGTGGTGCCAGGACAACAACCTCTCCCTCAACGTGATCAAGACAAAGGAGATGATTGTGGACTACAGGAAAAGGAGGACTGAGCACGCCCCCATTCTCATTGATAGGGCTGCAGTGGAGCAGGTTGAAAGCGTCTCGTTCCTTGGTGTCCACATCACCAACAAACTATCATGGTCCAAACACACCAAGACAGTCGTGAAGAGGGCATGACAAAGCCTATTCCCCCTCAGGAGACTGAAAAGATTTGGCATGGGTCCTCAGATCCTCAAAAGGTTCTTCAGCTGCACCATCCTGACTGGTTGCATCACTGCCTGGTATGGCAACTGCTCACCCTCTGACCGCAAGGCAGTACAGAGGGTAGTGCGTACGGCCCAGTACATCACTGGGGCCAAGCTCCCTGTCATTCAGGACCTCTATACCATGTGGCGTCAGAGGAAGGCCCTAAACATTGTCAAAGACTCCTGCCACCCTAGTCATGGACTGTTCTCTCTGCTACCGCATTGACTGTAACGGTACACTCTGTATATAGCCTCGTTATTGTTATTTTACTGCTGCTGTTGAATTATTTGTTAGTTTTACTTTATATTTTTTACTTAACACTTTTTTTTCTCTTAAAGCATTGTTGGTTAAGTAAGTAAGCATTTCACTGTAAGGTCTACACCTCTTGTATTTGGTGCATGTGACAAATACAATTTGATTTGATAAAGTACAACTTCAATTTATATATAAATGCCTTGAATATTTACATTTTGGAGAATCTCTTATACAATGGGTTAAAGTTATGTACTGTATCGGCATATCTATTTATTATGGCCATCGAAACGTTGGCTATTAAAGTCAGATCCAACAATAATACCAAGGGGCAAGAAATCTAAGGCTTGAAAGCAAAGGTATCATTGTACACAGACGACTCATGTTTTCTTTTAAATCCGCAATCTGGATCCTTGCACAGACTCAGAGGATCTAGATAATTTATCTAACCTCTGGATTCCACCAAACTATGATAAGTGTACCATATTGGATCGCAAAAAAATACAAATTTTACATTACCGTGTAGTTTACCAATAAAATGATCTGACGGTGAAGTAGACATATTCGGTATTCATATCTTGAAGTAAATAAATTCTCACTACAATAAATGTTAATATAAAGTTAGTAAAAATAGATAAGATCTTGCTACCATGGAAATCTACAGTTGAAGTCGGCGGTTTACATACACCTTAGCTAAATACATTTAAACTCAGTTTTTCACAATTCCTGACATTTAATCCTAGTAAAAAATTCCCTGTCTTAGATCAGTTAGGATCACCACTTCATTTCAGCTTTTATTTCTTTCATCACATTCCCAGTGGGTCAGAAGTTTACATACACTCAATTAGTATTTGGTAGCATTGCCTTTAAATTGTTTAACTTGGGTCAAACGTTTTGGGTAGCCTTCCACAAGCTTCCCACAATAAGTTGGGTGAATTTTGGTTACACAGAGCTGGTGTAACTGAGTCAGGTTTGTAGGCCTCCTTGCTCGCACACGCCTTTTCAGTTCTGCCCACAAATGTTCTATAGGATTGAGGTCAGGGCTTTGTGATGGCCACTCCAATACCTTGACTTTGTTGTCCTTAATTAAGCCATTTTGCCACAACTTTGGAAGTATGCTTGGGGTCATTGTCCATTTGGAAGACCCATTTGCGATCAAGCTTTAACTTCCTGACTGTTGTCTTGAGATGATGCTTCAATATATCCACATCATTTTCCTCCCTCATGATGCCCTCTATTTTGTGGAGTGTACTAGTCCCTCCTGCAGGAAAGCACCCCCACAACATGATGCTGCCACCCCCGGTGCTTCACGGTTGGGATGGTGTTCTTCGGCTTGCAAGCCTCCCCCTTTTTCCTCCAAACATAATTATGGTCATTATGGCCAAACAGTTCTATTTTTATTTTTTTTTTCTAACCCTAACCCTACATTTCTCCAAAAAGTATGATCTTTGTCCCCATGTGCAGTTGCAAACCGTAGTCTGGCTTTTCTATGGCGCTTTTGAAGTGGCTTCTTCCTTGCTGAGCGGCCTTTCAGGTTATGTCTATAGGACTCGTTTTACTGTGGATATAGATACTTTTGTACCTGTTTCCTCCAGCATCTTCACAAGGTCCTTTGTTGTTGTTCTGGGATTGATTTGCACTTTTCGCACCAAAGTACGTTCATCTCTAGGAGACAGAACGCATCTCCTTCCTGAGCGGTATGATGGCTGCGTGGTCCCATGGTGTTTATACTTGTGTACTATTGTTTGCACAGATGAATGTGGTACCTTCAGGCATTTGGAATTTGCTCCCAAGGATGAACCAGACTTGTGGAGATCTACCATTTTCTTCTGAGGTCTTGGCTGATTTATTTCGATTTTCCCCAAAGTAGGCCTTGAAAAACATCCACAGGTACACCTCCAATTGACTCAAATTATGTTAATTAGCCTATCAGAAGCTTCTAAAGCCATGATATAATTTTCTAACATTTTCCAAACTGTTTAAGGCACAGTCAACTTAGTGTATGTACACTTCTGACCCACTGGAATTGTGGTACAGTGAATTATAAGTTTAATAATCTGTCTGTAAACAATTGTTGGAAAAATTACTTGTCATGCACAAAGAAGATGTCCTAACTGACTTGCCAAAACTATAGTTTGTTTGTATAGTTTGTTAACAAGAAACGTGTGGAGTGGTTGAAAAACAAGTTTTAATGACTCCAACCTATGTATGTAAAGTTCCGACTTCAACTGTAAATACCTGTCTATCAATGATTTAGTCATATCCCAGTTGACCTATTTACTTATGGCCCTGCTTACACCGAACCTCTTGTTTTTTAAAATTATATGAGCAAAACATATTCTACTTTAAATGGAACGGCAAGCACGACAAAATGAAATGGGCCTATTTATATAATGAATATAAATTCGTAGGATTAAAATGATTAAATATTAAAGCAATGAACCTCTCAAAGGATTCAGTCATAGAAAATGTATCTTAAATCCGAACTGGTTCTCCAGCAGATGATTTAGAATGGCTCAGCCCGTGTAAAAAAATATAAAACCTTATTTACAACCTCGCACTTTCCGTTATTTGAAAATGAAATCATCTTGAAAATATTTATATTTTTTAAATGATCTATAGAAAGCTGGTTGCAATTTCAGTGTTATCCACCAGAAATGACAGAACAAATATTACAAGAAATATTATGGTTAAACTCAATATATAATTGATTAAAAAATAATAATTATAATAATTATAATAGAAAAAATAAAAAGGTTTCATTTTTGTTAATGATATTGTAAATAGGACTGGTGGAATGTCATACATTGAGATAAGAAAAATATATGGAAATGCCTGCTCTGCTCTATCCAAAATTACAATCAACTGATTGCAGCATTACTGCAAAAATGGAGGAGGCAAGTGGAAGGAACTTGTCTGTAGGCCCTACATTAAAGATCAAAATTGGAGAGAGAAAAAAAATTGGAAAGGTCTCCCTCCTTTTAATAATGTTTCCATTTCGGGGTTATGCAATTCAGAGTTTCATAATTGTTTGACATTATGATAGGTCATCAAATTCTGTCTGTCTGCTCTCCTGTTGCATATTGATGGCTGCGTGGACCTCTGTACAAGCAGGAGCCAAGTTTCCATTCCCGCCGGTGCACTTCTTGTCATCTCAGATATAGGCATCAATGTACCATGGTTTCATAGCTTATGTTAGGATAGGCATCTTAGGTCCTGTCCAATTCTTCATGCAAGATAACTGACTATTGGTAACTAAGTACACTGGTGGCAGCTAGACCACACAAATTTCCTTTCTATCACCAGACATTTTAATAAATTCCGGGCCTGAACGAGGAGATTAATATTGATTATAAAAATAAAAAAAATCCTGTGGAAGAATAGGGCTCATTGTGCAGTGGAGTGCTGAGCATTGGTTTGGCCCAGTTGGAGAGCTTGTTTGCTATGCAGCGCAGCGGAGCACGGTGGGGGTGTTTCCCTGTACCGTGTTGGCTCAGTGCCCAGACTAGTGTGTGAAAGTTCATGGCTGCTGCATGCCTGTCTGGGCACTGGCAGGAGTGTGTCTGTATGTGTTCAAACCTATGGGAATGAGACACGTGTGAGTTTGTGTGAATACACGTGTGTGTGTGTGTGTGTGTGTGTGCGCACCTTAGCGTTGGAGCCAATTCTGAATGAATTTAAACACCACATTTGAATTAGCCACACCCCACAGGAAGCAGAATCTAAATTGAACTGAAGTGATATAAAAAAAAAAGTAGAATTTCATTCAAATCAATTCACATGAAAGTCTCATGGATTTGACAAATCTTTTCTCAATAGGATATAACACTTGGGGTGATTCTAGCATTATGGACATTACATTTGTACGCAAAATCAGAACTTTAATGTCTCACAATGTAAAAACAAAATTGAAATTAATCTTTGTGTACAGTACCGGTCAAAAGTTGACACGCCTACTCAAGTTTTTTTTTTTTTTTTTTTTTTACAATTTTCTACATTGTAGAATAATAGTGTAGACAAACTATGAAATAACATATGGAATCATGTCGTAACCAAAAAAGTGTTAAACAAATCAAACTATATTTTAGATTCTTCAAAGTAGTCACCCCTTACCTTGACAGCTTTTTTCAAATTTTTGACTGGTACTGTATATCACCCCAAAACAGACCTCTAAATGTTATGTTAGAGAAATAAAGCAAATAATAGTGTTATGGATGTTACATGAAATGGACAAGCTTTTTGGGGAAACTGAACATAGTAGCAAAAGTCTGAGTTTCTAAGTCTTAGGTCAAAACATGGATAGCCATTTTGAAGGAAAGACTTGGCTGATCCAAAAAAAAAAACAATATAGAAAAGTAATTTCCATTCCTACTTTAGAGAGAGAAAAAGCAACATATTTACAGTTGAAGTCAGAAGTTTACATACACTTAGGTTGGAGTCACTAAAACTTGTTTTCAACCACTCCACAAATGTCTTGTTAACAAACTACAGTTTTGGCAAGTTGGTTAGGACATCTACTTTGTGAATGACACAAGTCATTTTCTTAACAATTGTTTACAGACAGATTATTTTACTTATAGTTCACTGTATCACAATTCCAGTGGGTCAGAAATGTACATACACTAAGTTGACTGTGCCTTTAAACAGCTTGGAAAATTCCAGAAAATTATGTCACGGCTTTAGAAGCTTCTGATGGGCTAATTGACATCATTTGAGTCGATTGAAGGTGTACCTGTGGATGTATTTCAAGGCCTACCTTCAAACTCAGTGACTCTTTGCTTGACATCATGGGAAAATCAAAAGAAATCATCCAAGACCTCAGATTTTTATTTTTTAGACCTCCACAAGTCTGGTTCATCCTTGGGAGCAATTTTCAAACGCCTGAAGGTACCACATTCATCTGTACAAGCAATAGTACGTAAGTATAAACACCATGGGACCACGCAGCCGTCATACTGCTCATGAAGGAGACGTGTTCTGTCTCCTAGAGATCAACGCACTCTGGTGTGAAAAGTGCAAATCAATCCCAGAACAACAGCAAAGGACCTTGTGAAGATGCTGGAGGAAACGGGTACAAAAGTATCTATATCCACAGTAAAATGAGTCCTATATTGACATAACCTGAAAGGCCGCTCAGCAAGGAAGAAGCCACTGCTCCAAAACCTCCATAAAAAAGCCAGACTACGGTTTGCAACTGCACATGGGGACAAAGATCGTACTTTTTTGAGAAATGTCCTGTGGTCTGATGAAACAAAAATAGAACTGTTTGGCCATAATGACCATCATTATGTTTGGAGGAAAAAGGGGAATGCTTGCAGGCCGAAGAACATCATCCCAAACGTGAAGCACGGGGTGGCAGCATCATGTTGTGGGGGTGCTTTGCTGCAGGAGGGACTGGTGCACTTCCCAAAATAGATGGCATCATGAGGCAGGAAAATGGTGTGGATATATTGAAGCAACATCTCAAGACATCAGTCAGGAAGTTAAAGCTTGGTCGCAAATGGGTCTTCCAAATGGACAATTACCCCAAGCATACTTCCAAAGTCGTGGCAAAATGGCTTAAAGAAAACAAAGTCAAGGTATTGGAGTGGCCATCACAAAGCCCTGACCTCAATCCTATAGAATATTTGTGGGCAGAATTGAAAAAGCGTGTGCGAGCAAGGAGGCATACAAACCTGACTCAGTTACACCAGCTCTGTCAGGAGGAATGGGCCAAAATTCACCCAACTTATTGTGGGAAGCTTGTGGAAGGCTACCCGAAATGTTTGACCCAAGTTAAACAATTTAAAGACAATGCTACCAAATACTAATTGAGTGTATGTAAACTTCTGACTCACTGGGAATGTGGTGAAAGAAATAAAAACTGAAATAAATCACTCTACTATTATTCTGACATTTCACATTCTTAAAATAAAGTGGTGATCCTAACTGACCTAAGACAAGGAATTTTTACTACGATTAAATGTCAGGAATTGTGAAAAACTGAGTTTAAATGTATTTGGCTAAGGTGTATGTAAACTTCCCGACTTCAACTGTATATCTATTGGGGCGGCAGGTAGCCTAGTGGTTAGAACGTTGGACTAGTAACCAAAAGGTTGCAAGATCGAATCCCCAAGCTGACAAGGTAAAAATCTGTCGTTCTGCCCCTGAAAAAGGCTGTTTCTAGGCCGTCATTGAAAAAAAAAAAAAAAATCTTAACTGACTTGCCTAGTTAAATAAAGGTAACAAAACATAATAATAAAATATAGCTAAACAACTGTCCATCCATTTCTTCAGGGCTCAAATTTCAATACCAAAGTAAAATAGTTGGATGGACAAAGTACTTTGTTTCGATGAGTAATGGTTGGCTTGGTGTTCCTGGCTTTATTGGTCAGTGACTCAGTTTTCTGAAAGCCAAGAACTCCATGAACCATTTGGCAGTAGATCATCATGCACCTCTGCCATGACATACCGATTCATTACTGTCCCTGTCATATGTTTACCCATTCGAAGAAATGTGTCCTCTGCTCATACTGACCCTACACAGAGGAAAACAACCTCTTCTACTTACTTCGCTTTGGCAGAGGAAAATCAGATCACCCATCAGCCTGATTTGCCAAGTGCACAGGGTCAAGACCAGAACTAGAGCCACACCCAAATCAACTCTTTGTCAAGTCCTGGGATACTTCAAAAGCTCTAAAGAAATTTTGAAAAATGTCACGCAGTCAGGTGTAAGTGAGAAAACAACTAATGAAAGAAATAGGTAGATGACAGTTATGGACAACAGCAATTTCAATAACTAATGTTAATATCATTGACAAAAATCACAAAATAATATATTCTGCATGAAAACATGCAAAATCAATACCAATCTTACAATATTGACAGACAGGGCAAAAGCACTTATTGGTGACTAGTTAAGAAAATTGTGGCACTATTGAACAGTTTTCCTGTTGCAACTGCATGGGAATAGAAGGGGGACATGTCAGAGCAAACACAATGGCTGTGTGTTTGTGTGTGGCTATGTGTTTGCAAATACGGTTGGCTGTGTGTGTGTGTGTGTGTGTGTGTTGCTGGCTATTTTGTGGTTCCCCAGCTGGAAGTTAACCATATGCATAGTGAATAATTGAATATACACGGAACTGACAGGAAGGAGTGTTAAAACACATTGCTGGCTGACTGCATATTCAGAGAAATGCTGATTGGGTTTTAGGAATGGCTGTGGATTTCAGGCACAATTGGCTTGGAATATCTCCTGTGAGACACACATGTCTGGGATTCTGCATGCCATGGTAATGTTGACCAGGGTAAAGGTCTGCTGAGGACCGTGTCCAAGTGTATTGTGGACAGCCTGGTCTCTTCACTTCTCAACGCAGAGAGACCCAGATGAGGTTTGACCATGCATTGGGACTGGCTAATGACATCAACAAATTTGTTGGATGCATTTGCTGTTTGTTTTGGTTGTGTTTCAGATTATTTTGTGCGCAACAGAAATGAATGGTAAATAATGTATTGTGTCATATTGCAGTCACTTTTATTGTAAATAAGAATAGGTTTCTAAACTATTCTACATTAATGTGGATGCTACCATGATTACAGATAATCCTGAATGAATCATGAATAATGATGAGTGAAAGTCACAGGCGCACAAATATCATACCCCGAAGACATGCTAACCTCTCACCATTACAATAACAAGCGAGGTTATCATTTTTGGCGGGTATGATATTTTGTGTCTCTGTACCTTTCGCGCTCATTATTCATGATTCATTCAGGATTATCCGTAATCATGGTAGCATCCACATGAATGTAGATGTGTTTAAAAACAGTATTCTTATTTACAATAAAAGTAACTCCAGTCAAATGTTTGATGTAGTCATGGTGTGCTATGAATAAGGGGCCAAAAACTGAACTTTACTACTTTAATACAGATAAGTGAATTTGTACTAATACTTTCGATCCCCTAAAATATGGGGATTAGGTACAAAAATTGCTGTAATTTCTAAATGGATGAAAATACCCTCAAATTATAGCTAACAGTCTGCACAGTGCTGGAGTACAGAGCTAAAACCAGCAAAAATGTGTCCGTCCCAATGTCACTGTACAGTCTGTCACATACTTAGGTCCCACAAACATGTATTGCAGAATGTTTGGGACTAAAAGCGATATCACATAGTTAGAAAAGTGGAAAAGAGGTTGAGGCACTGAAACAGGTGTGAGAAGTAGTGCTCTTAGTGTGGGCTAAAACCAGTATATGGAACCTGGTATGTAAAGTCCATGCATATAGCCTAAACAGAAATAGCAGAGGGTAAAACTGATATTCATACAAGTGGAAGACTAGAAGTGGGGATGGGGCATCTGACTCTTCTATGAGTGTGCATTTGCCAAGCCATAGCTTTCCATTGATACAGCTTAGTTGTTGGTTATATAAAGCAGAATCATAACTTTAGATACCTGCATGTAAGTCAAACGTACGAGTAGATCATGCATCAATGGGAGCTTAGCGTGAAAGTCTGAGTAGGTTGGGTAGGGGGGTGGGAATCCTTATGATTGGCACAATGCCAGCAGTGGGATAAATTGTAATTTGAAAGTAATAAATAAAAATAAAATAAATATGAATATACACAATGGACAGATTGTCTCAGGTTGTCAATGATTCCTTTTGAGATTCGGGGGAATTGTTTTACTCTGTATGCGTGTGTAGGAAAGATCATACCGTTATGACTAGTGCTGAGGGATTAGTGCTTTTTGAGGTAATTTCATGTGGGTTGAATGATGTAACAACAAAGAATAAAACATTTAATAAAAGTCCCATGATGGTAGTGACTGTCCATTACGGCGAATTACTTATTAACCATCATTTATTTACATTACTTTAAAAAGGTATTACATTTGTTTTATTTGATGACTATTTCATTCCAAGTCATCATCTCTATAAAGCTGCTGCCTATGATTTCTGACAAATTCATAATTTTGTGATCAAAGTAAATAAAGCATACTTTTATGACTGCTGAATACCAACTATCAATCACTTAGATCAGGGGTGTCAAACTCATTCCATGGAGTGCCTACTGTCTGCAGGTTTGAGTTTTTTCCTTTCAATTAAGGACAAGGCAGCCAGGTGTGGCAAGTTTCTTACTAATTACTTACCTTAATTCATCAATCAAGTACAAGGGAGGACTGAAAACCTGCCAACACTCAGCCCTTCGTGGAATGAGTTTGACACCTGTGACTTAGAGCATGTATTTTCAGGTAGATACCTTGCGAAGCAACGGCTGCCCTCAATCACCTCATGATCATGCATTCTTCTCTCTTCAGTAGCAGTCGTAAAAGAAAGACCGGACAAGTAGATGCGCAATGGATTATGCTCATTGTAGTTAATTACCACATTTTATGCACTAAACTATATAGAATATTAGAACAGTTCAGGCTGGATCTGATTTATCACTAGAGAAACTGTGCGATGTACGCATTGAGCTCACAAAGAAAATAAAAAAACGAAAAATAATTCAAATAATTGAACCAATATTGGTCCATTAGTTGTTTGAAAAACAAACAATAACAAACGTTGGTTAATCGCTACTGTTCCCTGATGGAGGGAAACAACAACTTTGGGGAGTCGCACTTTTGTGTCTGATTAAAGACCTAAAATCAAGTTGGACAAGGCCAATGAAATCTGCGCATTGCTGGAAGCCTCGTCTTCACAGGTAATAAGCGGGAGGCTCGGATTCATTCCTTCAATTCAGTACCGCTCTTCATCAAGCCCAGGAACAGGCGGTGCAGGGCCAAACTTGTGTTGTACTTTGTTTCCCTCCTTCAGGGAACAGTAGTTACAGTCATAACGTTATGTTCCCTTTCAGTCATTACTCTCGGGACAATATTTGGCAAATTGGACACCGTCGGATGTGGCAGGGCTTGCAAACTATCACGGATTACAAAGGGAAATCCAGCCGGGAGCTGCCCAGCCAAGATATATGCCTTTTATGCTCCTTCGAGGCAAGCATCACTGAACCATGCACGAGAGCACCAGTTGCTCCAGAAGAATGTGTGCATTCTCAAGGCCGCAGGGCCAGACAGATTAACAGGACGCGTACTCAGAGCATGCGCTGACTAACTGGCAAGTGTCTAAACTGACATTTTCAACCTCTCCCTGACCGAGTCTGTAATACCTACATGTTTCAAGCAGACCACCAATGTAACCTGCCTAAATGACTACCGACCCATAGTCCTCACATATGTAGCCATGAAATGCTTTGAAAGGCTGGTCATGGCTCACATCAACACCATCATTCCCAGAAACCCTGGACCCACTCCAATTCGCTTACCGCCCCAACAGATCCACAGATGATTCGATCTCTATTGCACGCCACACTGCCCTTTCCCACCTGGAAAAACACCTATGTGAGAATGGTGTTCATTGACTACAGCTCAGCGTTCAACACCATAGTGCCCTCAACTCATTAAGCTAAGAACCCTGGGACTGAAGATCTCCCTCTGCAACTGGATCCTGGACTTCCTGACGGGCCACCCCCAGGTGGTGAGGGTAGGCAACAATACATCCGCCACGCTGACTCTCAACACGGGGGCGCCTCAGAGGTCCATGCTTAGTTCCTTCCTGTACTCCCTGTTCACCCACGACACCAACACCATCATTATTATATTTGCAGACGACACGACTGTGGTAGGCCTGATCACAAGACGACGAGACAGCCAACAGGGATGTGGTCAGAGACCTGGCAATGTGGTGCCAGGACGACAACCTCTCCTTCAATGTGAGCTAGACAAAGGAGCTGATCGTGGACTACAGGAAAAGGCGGGTCAAGCACGCCTCCATTCACATCAATGGAGCTGTAATGGAGCTTCAAGTTCCTTAGTGCCCACATCACTAAGGGTCTATCATGGTTCAAACTCACCAAGACAGTTGTGAAGAGGGTACGACAATGCCTATTCCCCCTCAGGAGGCTGAAAAGATTTGTCATGGGACCTCAGATCCTGAATAAGTTCTACATTTGCACCATCGAGAACATCCTGACTGGTTGCATCACCACTTGATATGGCAACTGCTCGGCATCCAACCACAAGGCACTACGGAGGGTAGTGCTTACGGCCCAGGACATCACTGGAGCTGAGCTTCCTGCCATCCAGGACCTATATACTAGTCAGTGTCAGAGGACAGCCCTAAAAATTGTCAAAAGACTCCAGCCACCCGAGTCATAGACTGTTCTCTTTGCCACCACACGGCAAGCAGTACCAGAGGGCCAAGTCTGGGACCAAAAGGCTCCTTAACAGATTCTACCCCCAAGCCAGAAGACTGCTGAACAGTTAAGCAAATGACCACCCTTGTTTTATTCCTATTTATTGCACCGACTCTCATGGAGCACAGGCTCCATGTACACACTGGACACGAACCAAACAATCACACATACTACACTGACACTCAAACCCACATGCACTGCTGCTACTCTTATCTATGCAGTCACTTTACTCCTACCTACATGTACATATTACCTGAATTACCTTGACTAACCTGTACCCCGAACATTGACTCGGTACCCTTGTATATAGCCTCATTATTGTTATTTTATTGTGTTACTATTTCTCCTTGAATTTATTTAGCAAATTGTTCTTACTTTTTTAAAACTATGCATTGTTGGTTAAGGGCATCCCATTTCACAGTATTTGTATTCAGGGCATTTGACAAATAAAATTAGATTTGAATTGTTCCTGCTCACAATGAGTTGAAGAGCAGAAGAATTTAAGGAATTAATCTGAGCCTCACACTTATTACCTGTGGAAGGCGGGGCTTCCATTGGCCTTGTCAGGTGTGATTTTTGTTCTTCAATCAAAGTTGCGATAGTGAGACTGCCCATAGTTGTGTTGTACCAAAGTACTGAAAGGGAACCTGAGATTTCAGACTGTATCCATCCCTGGTTTCCTGACTGTGGAGTTCCTCTATTGAGGCATGTGCTGTCCTGTTCCTAGCCAACACCCCCTGCAGCGGTAGAACAGGCTAATTTCAAACCTGCACCATCCCGTTTCTGGCTTTTCTACAGACATGCTTCAAACCATATGGTCCAAGGTGTGCTGAATGAACACATTTGATCCTGATTCAGGAATAATATACCAGTGTGGATTGAAAGGACCAAAGTCCTGGCAAAGTCCAACTTCAAGTTTAAACGGGCCCACTGGATGTGACCCAAATGGCACCCTAATCCCTAAATAGTGCACCCATAAGGCACTGGTTAAAAGTAGAGCATTATGTAGGGAATAGGGTGACATTTAGAACACAGATGCTGCTCGAAGCAGATGCCTCCAATCTCCTCTCTCCCTGCTCAGGACAGAGCCAACTGAATATGTTATGGGATGATTCTTGTAGGTCTCAGACAGCAAGTGCATTCTTAAGTACATTTACAGACAATACACATCATTCAATAAACTTCTTACTGTCTGCAAACATTTGAGATACCATTAGCTGTGTCATCCATTGTAACATGCAGAAAGAAGTCAATGCACTTTTGCATTAAATAATTGCAATTAACATTATTTGCCAAATGCTTCCAGATTTTTCAGATAATGAAGAAGTCTCTACGTTTTAGCTGAAGCCTCTCCTGGTCTCCCTCAAACTCAATCTATGACTGTTATACTTCAATGTTTCTCTCATTTTATTTAGGGTGAAGTCTCCAACACTAGTGGCTCCAAGCCAAAACCAACACTTCCCCTGTCAAGTTGGAACAGAAAAAGCCTTGGAGGCTCAACCAAAACCCCAAAATAGCAGTCAACGTTTGGCAGATGGTCGGAACAAGTGATTGCATCCCACAATTAAAAAGGTGGGGGAAAAAAGTGGCATGAGAAAAATAAATATTTATTCATGCTATCATGAAAGTATAATGAATCAATACAAAGCTTCATTGCAGATGAATCTCCAATTTAGCACGCCTTTGTGAGCAGTCTAATTAGCAACAGGTTGAGTATAAATAATGGCTAAAGTGTTGATCTTCTTGCATAAATCAAAAAAACAATACATAAAACGGAGAATCACAATCTCAACTCAGGCACAAAAGGCCATGGTGGATGCTTCAGTTTGGCCATTTCAACCCTTGACCAATGACCACACATTCATATTACTGTCCACCAATCGGGATGAACAAGCCCAGTTTTACCCCTGGAGAAAACCTAGCAGTAGAGAGGAAGAGGCAAAGTGAGAGGTTTTATTCAGCCCAAAATCCAACCATGAAAATAAGCCCACTAAGTTAGGAATCTTTGTATGAAGGTCAATGAGTGTCGAATTTGGTAAACACTTTTTTTTATTGATTATTTGCTATGTATGGCTTATTTTATCTAATAGAAGTTTCGTAATTGTTTTGGTTGTTACGAATAAACGGATACAAGTGGACATGGCATTTCTTTTGTCATGCCTGTTGTCAGTGATAGAGGACTCATCATGGATATAACCATTTTTAGCATGGAAATTGCAATTGATGGCTTACACCATTTTAAAGTAGTCAACTGGGTGGGGATTCCTATTAGTTGGGAGCAATCAGCCAATGAAGAAGATAAAAATGGACTACTTTAAAGATGGAGATGCCCAAGCTGTCACAGACGCTATTATGGCATAGATACAAAGACGAGTCTTCTATCTCTATGGCATGTTGTTCACACACATATCTGCTCTCTCATTGCCTAGAATGGTCCCACCTAATCTCGCCTCCTCCGGCCTGCCTTCCATCTTTGAGGACATGTATTTCCATTGTTAGAGGGGTCACTTGACTATCTTGACAATATAATAGACAATCTTTGCTAGCAGTCATTTTGGTCATCCATTTTTCTGTCCTTGCATGGGAAGAGCTGGTACTCCTATCAGCAAGGCAAAATGTTCAGAGATGTCTGTAATACTGGCGTTTCAGTTTTGGTCTTCTACCCTCCGGAAAACTGCCAGGTAGTTCTTCCCTCCATTCCTCTGCACCTTCTTCCCCTCCTCTGTGCATGTTCCCAAGCGACTGATGATGACATCATCAACCTGCCAAACAAAGGGACAATTTTGAAGGGTCTGAAGAGTGCCACCCCAAAATTACCATGACTATTTTGGGTGTTTTAATAGTAAAATTACTATTTGTCGATTGTCTCATTTACCAGGTTTCCTAATCATAATATTTGTGACGGCTTAAAAATGGTATGATACTGGTAAGTATGTTGACAATGTTTTCCAAATTGGAAGGTAAGGAAGATTGTTGGACATCACAAAAATCTAGTTCTGAACGTAAGGCTGGAGTTAAGCTTAGCAACTTTCACACAATTTTAGTTGCAGGTTGCAAGTGACAATTACAAGCAAATTTGCTGATACAAGAATAAATGCAACAGCCAATCAAATTGAAGCTGCTTTTGTCATATCATTCCTCCATATGGTTTGAGAATTCTAAACTCACCCATTGTCATCTGCTGCATTACGTCATGATTTCACAAATCATTGGTTTCTCCAATCGTTTAATTATTGTATGATTGATTTAGACAAAATACTGGCTGTACAACTTAAATGCCAGCACTGTTTTATCAAACTAGCTACCTAATGTCTTGTGTCCACCTTGATCGCGGGTTTACTGTAGCACTGACAGCTGTGTTGTTGACATGACAACTGGGTCAGAGTTTCCGAACCATCGAATGGATCATGTTACAAAAGCATTTGCTTTGATTTGTTGTTGTACACAACTAGTTGCACAAAGTGGAAAAGTTGCAACTGGATGCAAACAAGTTGCAAATGAGTTGCTGGGGGGTGTTTCACAAAGCAATCAAGAAGCAATTCAGTTACAAGCAACCAGATTTGCATAAAAATGGCTTTGTGTAACTCCGGCCCAAGGAGTTTCACTTCTTTGTTACAATCAATTCCTCACTTGCTTATATGGGGTTCAAGGTTGGCTTCTCTATGACAAATATTACGACAAAGTATTACATAAGTAAAAACAGAATCGATATTAATTGTTGAGAAGGACTGTCTAAAATGTCGGTCATCGTACCAGTTCTGCATCGGGGACCCGTGTGAACAGCAGATGCTCACTGAAGTGTTTTACCATCCAGAGATGCACCTCCTCCACGTCTGTGTTGGTGTACACCAAACCCTGGGAAACACAAAACAAGAGTTAAACACAATGTCCTCATAATTAAAGTTTATACAGTGGGTGGGACTAATCCTGAATGCAGTTAAAACCGCATTCTAGCCGTGTCTATTCCACAAGTTACCAGTGGCTAAATCGATGATGTTAAAATGCCTATTTACTCTGCTCCATCTGACTGCGCAATCCGCTGCCTCATCAGCCCAACCAGGCAATTTATACTTGATCTCCACCTTAAAAAGCATCTACACATTCTCACATTCTTTTAGACTAACATTTTGTTTTTAACAGCTCCGATTTGTATAAACCTTGCTGTCGGTCTCTGACATTTGCAGCATTGTTTCAATATTCAAATTTTATCTCCAGCTATCCTATAGTAATGAACGTGTCGGGGCGAGACAGTCAGGCAGCGTTTCTCAGCCAGTTGAAATCATGAATAAGTTACACCATTTTGAATAAGCTGCATCAAGTGCAGCTAGTTTGCAGTCTTTCCCCAACTTGAGTTTTAAGTGATTGTGTTAGCTGTGTTGTTGGCTAGCTCCCCTGAACAAAAGTGTCCTGACGAGTGAGCAAATATTCTATTCCAGCTGAAATCCATGCCTCATTAGCTCATTGTTATGGATGTATCCAAATAAATGTCAATAGAAAAAAGCTTAAACAAATTCAAATGCAGCTACTTTGCTGCTATTCAGGCTGCACTTTTTGACGTGACTGTAAGTTAGCCATAGTTGGCTAGCTAGCAAGTAAGGGATAAGAACGTTGCCAGCCAGTATGGCAATGGAACATTTAGAACAAACGACTCGGTCGCGTCCATAGATACAGAACAAAAAGACTGAACAACTGGGTCGCATCTCTAGCAACCAAACCGATAGAACGAATGACCAGCCGGCTTGGGTAACAACCCTAGATTTGTGTCGGGACTATATCTTGTGGACGGATTAAATAGTATGAATAAATTCATCAAAACAACATTTTTTATGAAAATATGTAAATCATTATTTGAATATGTTGGTAACCGTTGTATAAAAGTGATAATGCACTCAAACCCGGCGTTTGGAGGATATATTGGCACGGTTTAGCCGGCCCTCGAACTAATGTTGAGATGAGTCCACGTCCCACCCACAATCTGTTACTCAATTCCAAATGAATGGGAAAAACAAGCACCATATTATAAGGCCAGGGTTTTCTTCTGCATAGAAAAGTCAAGGGCGGGCCGCTATTTGTTTAGTTTATTCGGGCTGCCTAAGTACAAAAAAATAAATACAAATAAATACTTTTTTTTAAATGGTAAAAGTTTGGTGTAAACGTAGACTACAACCAGATATAAAGTATGTAGAAAATATAATGGACCGAATATATTGTTAAATAAGAACTAACAATCACCTAAGTAAAAGCTAGACAGTCAGGGAGAATCTAAAATTCCCTATATGATGCATTCAGAAGTAATTCTCGTGGTATTGGGTCCCCATTGATTTTGTTTGAAAGTTTGAGTCACTCAGATAGCACAAGAACAGTCATGGCTAAATGTGTAAAACTGACAGGAATTAGCTTAAAACACCTAAATTTAGTCTCTGAAGGTACTCATTTTAATCCGCGTCAAATCTTTACATTCATTTGGGGTTGAGGCATACAGCGGGATCATCAAAATTAAACCACGAGGTCTGCAAACATCTGACAAATGTTTATTTTAGAGTGAACGGTCACTTTAAGCTCCTTTACAGTGCAGCCCGTGACTGACACACACAATCATCATACAAACTGACTTAGCTTTACTTTAAGTATCAATCTAGTTTGAGACAGAGGACAAATACTGGGTTGTATTCACTAGATAGCAAACGGACGGAAAAAAGTTAACCAAAACGGAGAGTACCTGAACTTGTCCAATAAAAAACTAATTCCCGTTGCAAAACAGTGTGTACGAATGAATATGATCTTGGTTTCCCATTAACTTTCAACATTTTACATGAAAAGTGGAGCAGGTCGAGAGCTTCAAGTTCCTCTGTGTCCACATCAGTAAGAACCTAACATGGTCCAAACACACCAGCACAGTCGTGAATACGACACGACAACATCCCTTCCCCCTCAGGAGGCTGAAAAGATTTGTCAGGGCCCTCAGATCTTCAAAATGTTATACAGCTGCACCATTGAGAGCATCTTGAATGGCTTCATCACCACTTGGGTATGGCAACTGTTCGGCATCCAACCACAAGGTGCAACAGAGGGTAGGCGTACGGCCCAGTATATCACTGCAGTCGAACTCCCTGCCATCCAGGACCTCTATACCAGGCTGTGTCAGAAGAAGGCCCCAAAAATTGTCAAAGACTTCAGCCACCCAAGTCATGGACTGTTCTCTCTGCTACTACATGGCAAGCGGTACCGGAGGACCAAGTCTGCGACCAAAAGGCTCCTGAACAGCTTCTACTCCCAAACCATAAGACTGCTGAACAGTTAATCAAACGGCTTCCTGAACTATTTACATTGACCCCCTTTATTATTTATTGCAATTTTTTTCTACACTGACTCTATGCACACTCACTTCACGCTACCCATGAACACACACATACTACACTGACTCTATGCACACTCACTTCACGCTACCCATGAACACACACATACTACACTGACTCTATGCACACTCACTTCACGCTACCCATGAACACACACATACTACACTGACTCTATGCACACTCACTTCACGCTACCCATGAACACACACATACTACACTGACTATGCACACTCACTTCACGCTAGCCATGAACACACACATACTACACTGACTCTACACACTCACTTCACGCTACCCATGAACACACACATACTACACTGACTCTACACACTCACTTCACGCTACCCATGAACACACACATACTACACTGACTCTATGCACACTCACTTCACGCTACCCATGAACACACACATACTACACTGACTCTATGCACACTCACTTCACGCTACCCATGAACACACACATACTACACTGACTATGCACACTCACTTCACGCTACCCATGAACACACACATACTACACTGACTCTACACACTCACTTCACGCTACCCATGAACACACACATACTACACTGACTCTATGCACACTCACTTCACGCTACCCATGAACACACATACTACACTGACTCTATGCACACTCACTTCACGCTACCCATGAACACACACATACTACACTGACTCTATGCACACTCACTTCACGCTACCCATGAACACACACATACTACACTGACTCTATGCACACTCACTTCACGCTACCCATGAACACACATACTACACTGACTCTATGCACACTCACTTCACGCTACCCATGAACACACACATACTACACTGACTCTATGCACACTCACTTCACGCTACCCATGAACACACACATACTACACTGACTCTATGCACACTCACTTCACGCTACCCATGAACACACATACTACACTGACTCTATGCACACTCACTTCACGCTACCCATGAACACACATACTACACTGACTCTATGCACACTCACTTCACGCTACCCATGAACACACATACTACACTGACTCTATGCACACTCACTTCACGCTACCCATGAACACACACATACTACACTGACTATGCACACTCACTTCACGCTACCCATGAACACACATACTACACTGACACGCCAACACACACTACATAAGCTCACACACACACACACTTTTCACATATGCTGCTGCTACTCTATTATATATCCTGATTGCCTAGTCACTTTTGCCCCTACCGACATGTACAGTACATACTGTATCACCTCAACTTCCTCGTACCACTGCACATTGACTCGGTACTGATACTTGTTGTATATAGCCTCGTTATTGTTATTTTATTGTGCTACTATTTGTCTCACTTTCTAACTCTGCATTTTTGGGAACGGGCTCATAAGTAAGCATTTAACCAATAACATTTTCTTTGAAACATGCCTTAGTGTGGTGGCCTTAAATACTTTGAAGAGCAAAGGTTTCTTTTTTTCCTCAAAAGGACAGAAATAACCCAACGCCAACATCAAGGTTTATAACCTGTGTCATTGTAGTTTACATTGGAGCATGGACAGATAGTATCATTAGAACAGGGCTTTCTTGGAAAACTAAGCGATGGCATAGATTTGCACAGAGCCCGCATGTTAGTTCAGTGATGTAGCGTTCAAGTTGAGGCCAGGAGGTGGGGAGCCATGGAGGCGGGGGAGGGTGTGAAGGAGGTGTGTGAGTGTGTTCGGGGCGGATCGATGTTGTAGTCTAAATTGCCGTAGAGGAAATTCTCTAGACAGCTCTCCTCTCCACCCCCCAGAGGAGATCAGTGTCTGGCATGGGCCCTGTGTCAGTGCTGCTGAGTGTAATGGTAGAGCCTACAGACGGACGCACGTGAGCACATGCACACACACAAGACTCCCATTGTTCTCCCAATCCTCAGTCTCTCCTCGCTGCCACAGTGAACCGACACCAAGAGCCCCACACAAATCTGACAGGTATGAAACATGGGGGGGGGAATAGACAAATGAGCAGGATAGAGAGAAAGTGAGGGTTAAGTCAATTCCAGGCCATGTATGCAATGTAGCTAGTACTGTCCTCTCATATGTATCATATGTCTTGCTGTTGGAAAAGGGAACTGAAGAGCCATTGCTCAACCACCTACCTAAATCAAATGTTGACTTTGGGTGCCCCTGATGAACCCCCTTCCCATACGCTGTGCTCTGTCCTTACCCCTACTCTCAGTGTATAGGCTACGCCTTGACCTCTTTCTCCAACCAAGTCTGCTCTTCTCTCAGGCTCTCCGCACTGCCAAAGCTGACTATCTCTCCTCTGTTCTCCTCCTCCTAAATCCATCCACTGCCTTCAACACCGTGAACTATCATATCCTCCTCTCCACCCTTTCAGGGCTGGGCGTCTCAGGCTCTGTCAGGTCCTCCTCTCCACCCTCTCAGGGCTGGGCGTCTCAGGCTCTGTACACACTTGGATTGCATCTTACCTGGCAGGCAGTTCTTTTCAGGTGCCGTGGAGAGGATCTGTGTCTGCATCACATACTCTCCCTACTGGTGTCCCCCAGGGCTCAGTCCTAGGCCGTCTCCTCTTCTCTCTCTACACCAAGTCACTCGGCTCTTTCATATCCTCACATGGTCTTTCTCCTATCATTGCTATGTGGGTGACACTTAACTACTTTTCTCCTTCCCCCTTCTGACATCTCTGCGTGCCTAGCAGATATTTCAGCCTGGATGTCGGCCCACCACCTCAAGCTCAACAAGACGGAGCCTCTCTTCCGGGGAAGGCCTGCCCGCTCAAAGATCTCTCCACCACAGTTGACAACTCCAGTGTCACCCTCCCAGAGTACAAAGAACCTTGGCGTGACACTGGACAACACCCTGTTGTTCTATGCAAACATCAAAGCAGTGACTCACTCCTGCAGGTTCAAGCTCTACACCATCCGTAGAGTACGACCCTCCCTCACACAGGAAAATCCAGGCACTTGGCATCTCCCGTCTGGACTACTGCAACTCGCGGTTGGCTGGGCTTCCTGCTTGCGCCATCAAACCCCTGCAACTTATCTGCTCCTCCACACACTCCAGTGGCTTCCACACGAAGCTCGCATCCACTACAAGACCATGGTGTGTGCCTACAGAGCAGCAAGAAGGTGGTGATTGACTTCGCTGCTCTGGCCCCCCAATGGTGGAACAAACTCCCTCACGACGCCAGGACAGCGGAGTCAATCACCACCTTCCGGAGACACCTGAAACCCCACCTCTTTCAGGAATACCTAGGATAGGATAAAGTAATCCTTCTCACCCCCCCCCTTACTAGATTTAGATGCACTATTGTAAAGTGGCTGTTCCACTGGATGTCTTAAGGTGAACGCACCAATTTGTAAGTCGCTCTGGATAAGAGCGTCTGCTAAATGACTTAAATGTAAATGTAAGAGGAACTGCCCCTACACCCCAACCCGAGAACTCCATTCTGCCACCTCTGGTCTCTCGGCCCTCACCCCTAGGGGAGGGAACTCCCGCTCAGCCCAGTCCAAGCTGTTCTCTATCCTGCCACTCCAATGGTGGAACCAGCTTCCCACTGAAGCTAGGACAGCAGAGTCCCTGCCCATCTTCTGAAAGCACCTGAAACCCTACCTCTTCAAACAGTATCTTAAATAATCCCCCTCCTCACCTCGACTACTTTGAGGAAAAGTGTACTTGCTATGCCTGTGTATATGTGGTTGTCCCAGCTATCTTAAGATGTATGCACTAACTGTAAGTTGCTTTGGATAAGAGCATCTGCTAAATGACACATTTAAATGTCGGGGTACTATGCTCTGTCCTTACCCCTACTCTGTGTGTAGGGGTACTATGCTCTGTCCTTACCCCCACTCTGTGTGTAGGGGTACTATGCTCTGTCCTTACCCCTACTCTGTGTGTAGGGGTACTATGCTCTGTCCTTACCCCTACTCTGTGTGTAGGGGTACTATGCTCTGTCCTTACACCTACTCTGTGTGTAGGGGTACTATGCTCTGTCCTTACCCCTACTCTCAGTGTGTAGATGTATGCACTAACTGTAAGTTGCTTTGGATAAGAGCATCTGCTAAATGACACATTTAAATGTCGGGGTACTATGCTCTGTCCTTACCCCTACTCTGTGTGTAGGGGTACTATGCTCTGTCCTTACACCTACTCTGTGTGTAGGGGTACTATGCTCTGTCCTTACCCCTACTCTGTGTGTAGGGGTACTATGCTCTGTCCTTACCCCTACTCTCAGTGTTTAGGGGTACTATTCTCTGTCCTTACCCCTGCTCTTACTGTTTAGGGGTACTATGCGCTGTCCTTACCCCTACTCTGTGTTTAGGGGTACTATGCGCTGTCCTTACCCCTACTCTCAGTGTTTAGGGGTACTATGCCCTGTCCTTACCCCTACTCTCAGTGTGTAGGGATACTATGCGCTGTCCTTACCCCTACTCAGTGTGTAGGGGTACTATGCTCTGTCCTTATCCCTACTCTCAATGTGTAGGGGTACTATGCGCTGTCCTTACCCCTACTCTCAGTGTTTAGGGGTACTATTCTCTGTCCTTACCCCTACTCTCAGTGTTTAGGGGTACTATTCTCTGTCCTTACCCCTACTCTCAGTGTTTAGGGGTACTATTCTCTGTCCTTACCCCTACTCTCAGTGTTTAGGGGTACTATGCTCTGTCCTTACCCCTACTCTCAGTGTTTAGGGGTACTATGCTCTGTCCTTACCCCTACTCTCAGTGTTTAGGGGTACTATTCTCTGTCCTTACCCCTACTCTCATTGTGTAGGGGTACTATGCGCTGTCCTTACCCCTACTCTCAGTGTGTAGGCGTACTCGGCCAACAGAGTGGGACTGATGATCCTCCACTTGTGCTTGGTCTTCTTGAAGTGCGGGTCAGGAAACAGGAAGAACATCTTACTGAGCTGAACAGAGAAATCAACAAAACAAAATGGTCACAATGCAAATAAGACCAGACAGACAGACCAGGCATCTCAAGTTCAACTGACCTCAGTGAAGAAACAAAGATAAATGAAGTCCTCCAGCTTTTACTTTCTCTGGTACTACTCTCCCAGTTTGTGAAAACGAGGACTATGGTGCTAAATATTCTCTTGTATCAAACCAGCGTATCAATGTGGCTATTATTCAAACCAGTCTATCAAGTTATTATAGAGTCAGCTCTCTGTAGTTCTCATAATATTTTTGTGTCAGTTGTCAGGCAGCCCGGATTGTAAAGGTGGAAATTCCCTCTAAGGGATTTTTATTAAGATAAAGTCCCCCTCCCTTTCACAAGATGTGCACAACTATTAGTCTGGTTGCAATATTAAAAACTGTTCCAGGTCAATCATTTTTATTCATTCAAATAAATAATGTAAAGACAGAAAACGGGGGGATAATCAGAGGACTGCCGTCGCCCCAGGGGGGTTGAGACGGCCCCGCTCTTCACAAAATGGAAAAAATCTACACTTTAATTAGTGCTCTGGCACAGTGTAAAAAAACTGAGGGGAAACAAAGAGAGAAGACATATTGGGGAGTATAGCGCCGTTTCTACCCACACGACATCATGCATGTGGGTGTGCAAATATCGCTCAGGGGCTCCCGTTTATGTGTACATATGACAGAGAGTGTGTGTGTGTCGGTCGGTCTGTGTTTTTCCAAAGCACTTAATCCTCTACACAGAATGGGCAGGTCTCAATGATGTCATTACAGCCAAGACGGTAAAAATAGTACCGTGGGGCTATTTCTTCCATAGATAAAATCTACACCGTTTTCGCGTTCCTTTCAGTTGTCAGCCTCCGGCATCAACACATTTACTGTCTCCTACCTGATGTACTACTGTCTGCTATGTCTCACATCGTGTCAATGTGTCTATTCAAACCCAGTCAAGGAGCTATACTCCAACACAAGAAGTTGAAGGAAAATGTGACATTTTATAATTTCTTATTTGCTTTTACATGTAATATTTTCACTTTTATTTTTTCACTAATCGGTGCTGCGATTTTAAATGTGCTTTACAAAGTTTGATTTAGGTTACTCAGTCCTGGTACTGGAGGTTCCACTATGTAGGCTAAGCTAGTGTTTGATTTAGGTTACTCAGTCCTGGTACTGGAGGTTCCACTATGTAGGCTAAGCTAGTGTTTGATTTAGGTTACTCAGTCCTGGTACTGGAGGTTCCACTATGTAGGCTAAGCTAGTGTTTGATTTAGGTTACTCAGTCCTGGTACTGGAGGTTCCACTATGTAGGCTAAGCTAGTGTTTGATTTAGGTTACTCAGTCCTGGTACTGGAGGTTCCACTATGTAGGCTAAGCTAGTGTTTGATTTAGGTTACTCAGTCCTGGTACTGGAGGTTCCACTATGTAGGCTAAGCTAGTGTTTGATTTAGGTTACTCAGTCCTGGTACTGGAGGTTCCACTATGTAGGCTAAGCTAGTGTTTGATTTAGGTTACTCAGTCCTGGTACTGGAGGTTCCACTATGTAGGCTAAGCTTGTGTTTGATTTAGGTTACTCAGTCCTGGTACTGGAGGTTCCACTATGTAGGCTAAGCTAGTGTTTGATTTAGGTTACTCAGTCCTGGTACTGGAGGTTCCACTATGTAGGCTAAGCTAGTGTTTGATTTATTTAGGTTACTCAGTCCTGGTACTGGAGGTTCCACTATGTAGGCTAAGCTAGTGTTTGATTTAGGTTACTCAGTCCTGGTTGTTCCACTTTAGTGTTTGATTTAGGTTACTCAGTCCTGGTACTGGAGGTTCCACTATGTAGGCTAAGCTAGTGTTTGATTTAGGTTCTCAGTCCTGGTACTGGAGGTTCCACTATGTAGGCTAAGCTAGTGTTTGATTTAGGTTACTCAGTCCTGGTACTGGAGGTTCCACTATGTAGGCTAAGCTAGTGTTTGATTTAGGTTACTCAGTCCTGGTACTGGAGGTTCCACTATGTAGGCTAAGCTAGTGTTTGATTTAGGTTACTCAGTCCTGGTACTGGAGGTTCCACTATGTAGGCTAAGCTAGTGTTTGATTTAGGTTACTCAGTCCTGGTACTGGAGGTTCCACTATGTAGGCTAAGCTAGTGTTTGATTTAGGTTACTCAGTCTTGGTACTGGAGGTTCCACTATGTAGGCTAAGCTAGTGTTTGATTTAGGTTACTCAGTCCTGGTACTGGAGGTTCCACTATGTAGGCTAAGCTAGTGCTTGTTTTATCAAAGTCATTCTGATTAATTGGGTTGAATTGAAAGGATAAACCCTCCACTATTAGGCTGTAAAATACTGATTAGTGTATGCTCAGCTGATGTGACGCCTGGCATGTGGTCACTGGCACGGCTTCACCTTTGTTGAGAAATTCATTAGAGGCTAAAATCTCTGGGTTGTGACATAAGGTTTGGAAATCATTAGCCATTGTTACTCTCTGGTATAGACACGAGAACTAAGTTTCTGAACTTGTCATATTGATACCTACTGCTGCTGATCAAACACTTCCTATTGTTGCCACTAGAGGGCTGTAAGCTACCTAAAACAGACATTGGCATTTCAAGTTTAGAAATATTTATATTGTGGTTGATAGGAAGGACACTTTATTTAAAAATTACTACGCTGGATAGCTTCACAAACCCTCAATGCCCAATGGTCAGAAAGCTGTACAAAAGTATAGCAAACACCATTTGAATTTGAGCATCTTTGCCAGGCATCAAAACACTTTGAAAACTTGCTGAAGGGATTAAGTGCAGTACTATTTAGAGGTGAGGTGTTTGACAGATGTGTCTACAAATAAATATTATTTGTGTTATGTGGCTGACAACCCCAGATGGTCTCTGGCTACGTCATTCATCATCATCATTTATTTAAAGTGTATTTTACAAACATTAGTCACAGTACACTTCACAGAAAAAAGGGTAAAATATGACAGAAAAGGGGAGGGAACGGTTAAGTACCTGTCCCTTGGAAAAGAAGTTGGGCAGGTACTTCATGGCGTTGCTCCGTAAGCAGGCGATGTTCTGGTAGCTGCCCGTCTCCGCTGCACGCAGGGAGCGGATACGGTCCTGGACATAATCAGACACTTTGACACGGATCTCCAGGCCCAGAATCAGTTTCTTTGGAAAGAGCGGGGATAACTCCACTGAGACAGAGAGGAGGTAGGTTATTAATCTGACCTGGGAACAGGTGGCCAAAAAAGAGTTGCAAGAACCACTAAAACAGTCTATTATGATAATGATGGCTGTGGAAAAAGAGAGGATACTGAATGTTGAAAAGTCATACTCCGATTCGCACAGCATGCAGTATCGCCAGGCCTGAGACCAAAAGGCTCCTGAACAACTTCTACCCCCAAGCCACAAGACTGCTTGACAGTTGATAAAATGGCTACCCTTACCATTCGCAATTACTCTTTTGCACCGGCTCTATGCACTCACACATACTACATTGACATTCCAACACACACAAGCAAATTAACACCATACACATTCACACGCTGCTGCTACTGTTTATTATCTATCCCGATTGCCTAGTTACTTTTACCCCAATTTACATGTACATATTACCTCAATTACCTAGTACCCCTTCACATTGACTCGTACCAGTACTCCTTGTATATAGTCTCGTTATTTTATTGTGTTACCGTTTCCTTTTTTGCACATTGTTCATATTTTTTAACTCTAATTTCACAGTCATGTCTACACCTGCTGTATTTGGTGCATGTGACAAATACGATTAGATTGCTTTCCCTGAATTAATCTCTATAGGTTATTTTCTCTGTATATTCAATACAAAGGCATAATAATTTGAACTTTTTTATATCTGCAGCAAAGAAAGATTAAAAAAAATCTCCAAATGGCTCTAAACAGGGCTGCCAGATTAGCTCTTCATTGCTCTAAACAGGGCTGCCAGATTAGCTCTTCATTGCTCTAAACGGGGCTGCCAGATTAGCTCTTCATTGCTCTAAACGGGGCTGCCAGATTAGCTCTTCATTGCTCTAAACGGGGCTGCCAGATTAGCTCTTCATTGCTCTAAACGGGGCTGCCAGATTAGCTCTTCATTGCTCTAAACGGGGCTGCCAGATTAGCTCTTCATTGCTCTAAACGGGGCTGCCAGATTAGCTCTTCATTGCTCTAAACGGGGCTGCCAGATTAGCTCTTCATTGCTCTAAACGGGGCTGCCAGATTAGCTCTTCATTGCGCTAAACGGGCCAGATTAGCTCTTCATTGCTCTAAACAGGGCTGCCAGATTAGCTCTTCATTGCTCTAACCGTATATTATCCAAATGCATCAGAATCTCTCATGGCTTCACGTTGAAAACAAATTACTATCCAGTCTTATGATTTTCTTCAGGAATGTTATATTCTCAGGCCAGGTAGTACATACTAGCAACATGCATAACCACTAAACCAGACAGGTAAATTCAGGGCATCTAAGACAACCGATGGACAAATCACCTTAAATCTACAGTTTTATATAAAGTCATAGCTGAATGGAACTCTTTACCAATCCATATTTCTCAGGCAAAAAGTAAATCCACCTTCAGTAAAAAATCTAAACATTCATGTGATAGACCATATGACTAGACAGGAAATAGAAAGAACATCTAATGTGATAGACCATATGACTGGACAGCAAATAGAAAGAACATCTAATGTGATAGACCATATGACTGGACAGCAAATAGAAAGAACATCTAATGTGATAGACCATATGACTGGACAGGAAATAGAAAGAACATCTAATGTGATAGACCGTATGACTGGACAGGAAATAGAAAGAACATCTAATGTGATAGACCGTATGACTGGACAGGAAATAGAAAGAACATCTAATGTGATAGACCGTATGACTGGACAGGAAGTAGAAAGAACATCTAATGTGATAGACCATATGACTGGACAGGAAGTAGACAGAACATCTAATGCGATAGACCATATGACTGGACAGGAAATAGAAAGAACATCTAATGCGATAGACCATATGACTGGACAGGAAATAGAAAGAACATCTAATGCGATAGACCATATGACTGGACAGGAAATAGAAAGAACATCTAATGCGATAGACCATATGACTGGACAGGAAATATCTAATGCGATAGACCATATGACTGGACAGGAAATAGAAAGAACATCTAATGCGATAGACCATATGACTGGACAGGAAATAGAAAGAACATCTAATGTGATAGACCATATGACTGGACAGGAAATAGAAATCAACTGAATGTTAAATGTGTTTCCTGTCAGGTATTTTAATTGTCTGTATTGTCTACTTGTTAAATGTTTGTAAAGTATTTTTTTTTATTTCACCTTTATTTAACCAGGTAGGCAAGTTGAGAACAAGTTCTCATTTACAACTGTGACCTGGCCAAGATAAAGCAAAGCAGTGTGACAAAAACAACAGAGTTACACATAGAATAAACAAACATACAGTCAATAACACAACAGAAAAATCTGTGTGCAAATGAAGTAAGGAGGTAAGGCAATAAATTGGTGATAGTTTGTAAAGTCTTAATTTGTAATTGTTCCTAATGTCTTATTAATTGGTGTTGGACCCCAGGAAGATTAGCTAATGTTACGGCGTTAGCTAATGGGGATCCTAATAAAAATTCACAGAGAAAATACTATACAATATGATATTTTCAGTTAATCCAGGAATATAGACATATACTGTACACTCAGTGGCCAATTTATTCGGTACAACCATTTAGTACCATGTCAGACTACCCTTTTCCTCCAGAACAGACTGAATTATTTTGGGGAAATGGATACGTTGCTCAATTGGTATCAAGGGACCTGACGTGTGCCAGGCAAAAACATTCCCCGCACTATTACACCACAGTCACCAGCCTGTACCGTTGACACCAGGCAGGATGGGGCCATGGACTCATGCTGCTTACTCCAAATCCTGACTCTGCTATCAGCATGACAAAACAGGAACTGGGATTCGTCAGACTAGGCAATGTTTTTTCACTTCTCAATTCAAATCAAACTTAATTTGTCACATGCGCCGAATACAACAAGTGTAGACTTTACCGTGAAATACTTACTTACAAGCCCTTAATTGTCCAGTGTTGGTGATCACGTGCCCACTGAAGTTGCTTCTTCTTGTTTTTAGGTGATAGGAGTGGATTCCGGTGTGGTCGTCTGCTGCAATAGCCCATCCGTGACAAAGACCAACAAGTTGTGATTTCCGAGATGCCATTCTGCACACCACTGTTGTACTGCACCATTATTTGCCTGTTTGTGGCCCGCCTGTTAGTGTGCACGATTCTTGCCATTCTCCTTCGACCCAAAGGACGTCCGCTGACTGGATTTTATTTGTTTGTCACACCATTCTTGGTAAAACCCTAGACACTGTCGTGCGTGAAAGACCCATGTGGCCAGCCATTTCTGAGATACTGGAACCGGTGCGCCTGGCATCGACGATCATACCACCCTCAAAGTCGCTTTGGTCAGTCCTTTTGCCATTCTAATGTTCAAGCGAACAGTAACTGAATGCCTCAATGCCTGTTTTATATAACAAGCCACCGCCATGTGACTCACTGTCTATAGGATCAAGACATTTTCGTGAACTGGTTACTGAGTGTACAATGAAAGAACCTTCCAAGCCAAATCTCTTGACCATGTTCTAAGTCAACAGCACCCTCAGATGGAACAACCAAAAACAACACCTAAAAAGGACCATCTCACTCACATCATTTCAGTGTAGGGCAGACAGTCCCCTGTCAACAATTGATGGTTGAGTATTTTTGTTAGTAAGCATGAGAATGATAAAGACTGGAGTTAGGGTAACAAGGGTGAGGAAATATCATGGATTAGAAGATCATCCCATACCTAGAAGTCCCCCATATCCACAGCCGATGTCTGCAAACTCCACTTGTGCAGCCTTTTGGGTCGACTGGTGGTCACTGAAGAACTCCGGGTACAGCTGGGACCAGTCCATGTCCTCTGGACAGACAGGGCTGAGAGGTCATGGTGAATTAGGTAAAAGTGTGTATGAAATCAACATACCTCAGCAAATGTTGACCAGCACGAGGTGAAACAGATGTAAATGACATCAGCAACATTGACTTCTAATCCAATGCAGTACTTTCCTTATGTTTACAAAAAGTAGCCTTAAATACCAGCTTCCTGACATAAAAGCAAGCTAGCTTGCGGATTAGGAAAAGCCTTTATTCCATTTACATGTTCGTAATGTGTATTGTGCAGTGATGTATATATACAATTGGACTTGTGTAGCCAGAATGTTGTATAAACTGTCATTTGAACTTAATCTGCTGGTTGTCCACTTGGTTGGTCTTTATGACGTTGGAAACTTTGGAAAAAATAACCACAGAAAGGTTTTATTAAACAGACTTTTCGCTTAGTAATGTGTGAGCTTGTGTTAAACAAACCAAAAGCCACGCGTTTTGGAAAGTCGTTTTAATGATACTTACTTTCCTATGGATATTTTGAAAAGGTTCAAATTAGTTTATTCAACATTGTGACTTGTAAAACTGTTCCGTCGTCTGGCATCTAAACAAGCGACGCAAACTCCACACGGAAGCATAGTGGCGTAAAAGCAATCTAGCTTAGAGAACGTTTTGCGTTTGACAATTTATTGCTATATAAAGCTGTGGTGTGAAATGAATTACAACATACAGTAAGTAGTACATCGACTAGAAGCTTGGGCAACGTGCGTTAGCTAACTAGCTAACAGTTAGCTTGCTAAACCTTTTACTAAACGTAATGACGAGTGACTCACTATTCAAACGTGTGGTCTGCCATTGGATTCGAGTGGGCTCGCTGCCTGTAATATCGCTTCTGGGGCATCGACACGCTCATTTTGTTTTTAATTTAAGTATTTAGTGATTAGATTGAAATGTACTAACGACTTATGTACTTCGCTCTAACGGTGTTCGTTTTCGGTCGCTTCCTTTTTACGTCACCAGATGACGATCACATGTTCTGGATTCTAATTGGTTGTGGTGCTACAAACCATCCAACGCGTCTATAGCTAATAAATATGGATCCACTGCTGAATTGTATCAATTCAAATGTTTACATTATGTTTCTCACCTCAATGAAAGAGAACTGTTGCATACCAGTTTATTTGCACCGGGACACATCTATTTGGACATTATTCTATTTTACCTGTTCAACATTAAGGATTCCTTAAGGATATGCTGTTTCTGTTTTCGATCTGTCTTAATAGTCACAGTGGGTACAACATCTCCAATGCACTTCCTTATAAGCTGCAATATCTAACTTTTGGGTGACCCAACCAAATTCACATTTGTTTTGTGTGCTATTTCTATGCTTTCCGTTCTTAAGTTTCGTTTTGGCATATTTTACTTTTGTACATGTACTGACTATCTCTGAAACTCACTTCGATAATACCTTTCATGATACAGTAGTAGTAATACATAGTTTCAACATCTTCAGAGGAGAAATGGATGCCAATGGTGGAGGTGTCTCCATTTATGTTCAGAGTCATATTCCTGTAAAGTTTAGAGAGGATCTGATGTTAAATGCTGTTGAAGTAACATGGCTACAAGTTCACCTGCCTCACTTAAAGCCTATTATTGTGGGAAGCTGCTATAGACCACCAAGTGCTAACAGTCAGTATCTGGATAATATGTGTGAAATGCTTGATAATATATGTGATATCAAGAGAGAGGTATATTTTCTGGGTGACCTAAATATTGACTGGCTTTCATCAAGATGCCCACTCAGGAAAACATGCTTAACTGTAACCAGTGCCTGTAACCTGGTTCAGGTTATCAGTCAATCTACCAGGGTATTTACAAACAGCACAGGTATGAAATCATTCACATGTATTGATCACATCATTACTAATGCTACAGATATCTACTCTAAAGCAGTATTCAAATCCACCGGATGTAGTGATAATATATCAGCCATATCTAGCAAATACTAAGTTCCAAAGGATGGCCTTAATATAGTGTATAAGAAGTCATACAATACGTTTTGTAGTGATTCCTATGTTGAAGATGTAAAGCATATTTGCTGGTCTGTGATGTGTAAGGAGGACCAACCAGACACTGCACTTGACACATTTAGGAAATTGCTTATTCCAGTTACTACACTGAACAAAAACATAAACGCAACATGTAAAGTGTTGGTCCCATGTTTCATGAGCTGAAATAAAATAACACAGAAATTGTCCATTCGCACAAAAAGCTAATTTCTCTCTAATTTTGTGCACAAACTTGTTTATATCGCTGTTAGTGAGCATTTCTCCTTTGCCAACATAATCCATCCACCTGACAGCTGTGGCATATCAAGAAGTTGATTAAACAGCATGATCATTACACAGGTGCACCTTGTGCTGGGGACAATAAAAAGCCACTTTAAAATGTGCAGTTTTGTCACACAACCCAAGGCCACAGATGTCTCAAGTTTTGAGGGAGTGTGCAATTGGCATGCTGAATACAGGAATGTCCACCAGAGCTTTTCCCACCAGAGAATTCAATGTTAATTGAATCAATAATGTTAATTGTTCAATAAGCCGCCTCCAATGTAATTTTAGAGAATTTGGCAGTATGTCCAACTGGCCTCACAACCGCAGACCACGTGTATGGCGTCATGTGGGTGAGCGGTTTGCTGATGTCAACATTGTGAACAGAGTGCCCCATTGGGGCAGTGGGGTTATGGTATGGGAAGGTATAAGCTACGGACAATGAACAAAACTACATTTTATCGATGGCAATTTGAATGTACAGAGATACCGTGACGAGATTCTGAGGCCCATTGTCGTGCCATTCATGCGCCGCCATCACCTCATGTTTCAGCATGATAATGCACAGCCCCATATCGCAAGGATCTGTACACAATTCCTGGAAGCTGAATATGTCCCAATTCTTCCATGGCCTGCATACTCACCAGACATGTTACCCATTGAGCATGTTTGGGATGCTCTGGATCAACGTGTACGACAATGTTCCAATGCCCGGCAATATCCAGCAAGTTCTCACAGCCATTGAAGAGAAGTGGGACAACATTCAAAGGCCACAATCAACAGCCTGATCAACTCTTTGCGAAGGAGATGTGTCACGCTGCATGAGGCAAATGGTGGTCACACCAGATACTGACTGGTTTTCTGATCCACATCCCTACCTTTTTTAAAGATATCTGTGACCAACAAATGCATATGTGAATTCCTAGTCATGTGAAATCAATAGATTAGGGCCTAAAGAATGTATTTAAATTGACTGACTTCCTTATATGAACTGTAACGCAGTAAAATATTTGAAATTGTTGCAAGTTGCATTTATATTTTTGTTCAGCATAATAAGCATGCACCCATTTAAGAAAATGACTGTAAAAACTGTTAAATCCCTGTGGATTGATGAAGAATTTAACAATTGTATGGTTGAGAGTGATGAGGGAAAATAAATGGCAAATAACTCAAACAGTTGACCAATCAGCCTGCTACCAACCCTTAGAAAACTTTTGGAAAAAATAGTGTTTGACCAGATACAATGCTATTTCACAGTTAACAAATTAACAACAGACTTTCAGCAAGTGCGTTCAACATGTAGGGGGCACTTACACAAATTACAGTTACAGTTCATATAAGGAAATAATTCAAATTGAAATAAATTAATTAGGCCCTAATCCACAATCTTTTTATTATCGATTTCTCTCAGCTAATCATCAGACAATCTTTGAATTTGTTGCATGTTGCGTTTATATTTTTGTTCAGTGTAAATCTTGTAATGAATGATGTGGAAATTGAGTCACCCTTGATTGTAAACTGTCATGATTAAAACATATTGATACAACAGTAGCTAAGATGGGGAGAGCTCTGTCCATAATAAAGAGCAGCTCTGCTCTCTTAACATTGCTATCAACAAGGCAGGTCCTACAGGCCATAGTTTTGTCGCACCTTGACTACTGTCCAGTCTTGTGGTCAGGTGCGACAAAGAGGGACTTAGAAAAATTACAATTGGACCTCAAATGCAGTGGCAACCCGTCATTCAGTGATTTTTTTTGCACAGGCTTGCCTGTTTTGCATGTTATTTTGGCATTAATTCATGTCACATATCAGTTTGCAAACAATGTAAAAATATATATATCACTAAGTTAATAAATCTGCATACAAACATGGTCTCTTTTTTGTTTTCTTGAGTAAGGCAGTTCCAAAATGCAGGTGTTTCAGCCTAGCTCAGTGCTTTCTGTGGTAGTGGGGCAAGCCAGCAGGGAATACGGAGCGTTGCGCCGTGATTGGCTCAGTGTTCTGTCACTCATGGGGACACTGCGTCACCGCCAAGTCAAAGGGGAGAGCTAGAAAATTATAGTCCCTTGGGTGCTGCCATAGAGTTACATTAGAAGTTCCCATCCAAGAAGGCTCAAGGTCATTGGCCACAGATAAAATGACATCAAATCACGTAATATGTACAGTAGCTTTGATTGGACTGATCATGTCAATATCATACTTTGAAAATCTTAGCTAGCAGTCATCAACATGAATCAAGTCGACAATCCAGTGGAAAATCCTTTAAAATCCTTGTCATATGAAGAGAAATTATAGATAAAATGTATCGGTGCTCATCAGCCATTGGACATAAACATTACACACATTGGAAATCACAAATTCAACAATGATGGTTTGGAAGGAATCAGTGACCGTGGCTAACGTTAACTGCAAGCATTACAAAGCAATCACTAGCCTGTTTTTCAGTGAAGTGGGTGTGTGGTCCCAAATCTGGGATTAAGGGGCTCTTTTCCAACTTTAAAATGATAAACATTCAACTTTGACCATGCTGTCAATGAAGCATGATTTGTGCCATGCTCAATACAACTGTTAACTTGGAACAGTGAAAACTTGCCTTCAGTGAGTTCAAGACAACTGGAATGTCGGGAATAAAGGAGCTCTGACTGGGAAAATAACCTCACACTCAACGTCAACAAAACTAAGGAGATGATTGTGGACTTCAGGAAACAGCAGAGGGAACACCCCCCTATCCACATCGATGGAACAGTAGTGGAGAGGGTAGTAAGTTTTAAGTTCCTCGGCGTACACATCACAGACAAACTGAATTGGTCCACCCACACAGACAGCATCGTGAAGAAGGCGCAGCAGCGCCTCTTCAACCTCAGGAGGCTGAAGAAATTCGGCTTGTCACCAAAAGCACTCACAAACATCTACAGATGCACAATCGAGAGCATCCTGTTGGGCTGTATCACCGCCTGGTACGGCAACTGCTCCGCCCACAACCGTAAGGCTCTCCAGAGGGTAGTGAGGTCTGCACAACACATCACCGGGGGCAAACTACCTGCCCTCCAGGACACCTACACCACCCGATGTCACAGGAAGGCCATAAAGATCATCAAGGACAACAACCACCCGAGCCACTGCCTGTTCACCCCGCTATCATCCAGAAGGCGAGGTCAGTACAGGTGCATCAAAGCTGGGACCGAGAGACTGAAAAACAGCTTCTATCTCAAGGCCATCAGACTGTTAAACAGCCACCACTAACATTGAGTGGCTGCTGCCAACACACTGACTCAACTCCAGCCACTTTAATAATGGGAATTAATGGGAAATGATGTAAAATATATCACTAGCCACATTAAACAATGCTACCTAATATAATGTTTACATACCCTACATTATTCATCTCATATGTATACGTATATACTGTACTCTATATCATCTACTGCATCCTTATGTAATACATGTATCACTAGCCACTTTAACTATGCCACTTTGTTTACATACTCATCTCATATGTATATACTGTACTCAATACCATCTACTGTATCTTGCCTATGCCGCTCTGTACCATCACTCATTCATATATCTTTATGTACATATTCTTTATCCCCTTACACTTGTGTCTATAAGGTAGTAGTTTTGGAATTGTTAGCTAGATTACTTGTTGGTTATTACTGCATTGTCGGAACTAGAAGCACAAGCATTTCGCTACACTCGCACTAACATCTGCTAACCATGTGTATGTGACAAATAACATTTGATTTGATTTGATTTGATTTAATAGAGGGTTAACAAAGCATCAACATTTCTGTTGTGAAAGGCCATAATATCATACACACCATTCTTCACTTGAATACTTACCATACCCATTTGAAGATGGGGCTCTGATTCCATGTCAATTCCAGTTGATGGAGGTAAGCACATAGCCCTGGGAAGTAAGGGTGCTAAAGGTGCTGCAGAACGCCATAAACAATTGGAAATCCAAAAATAACAATAAAAAGAATGATGATGAGGCCTTTAAAAGTCCTGTATTAGTGGTTTAATACAGCCGTTTGTAGCGCTGACAAGAACATTTTCTCAGCATTGCCAGGCCTATATTTCAAACCATGAAAAACAAAACGAATCTGTTCCAGTTGATCAACTCTAATTATTAATATTTACCTAGCTTGTATTGTTAACCTCAACAAATACTCAAATATTCCCAGGTACCAATCACACAACTTCACACAGTAAATGAAGAAAACAGAACAACATACAATATTGATATCAAACATTGTGTACAATAAAGCTGTGACATCACATAGGGGTTCACCATGACATGTACATGTTTCTTTATTGCAGAAGATGCATTGTAATGTTGGAATCAAATTTATTTTGCTATGTCAATCTCTTTAAACTGTTTTATTGCACTTTTTTGCTCATTCTTTAGGTGGTTCTCGGTATGCTTTGCGCCACAGGGACAGTTCAGGTGTTACAGGTGGACAGAGAATGTCTGTCACAGACACCTTGAAGAGTGAGAGAGGGGGTTGAGGAGGGGGAGGAGATGTAAGTCATCATTGGTGGTATGCGTTTGGTGGGGGCAGATGTAAAAAATTGTCCCTTTCCATTTTTCCTAAAATATAAAATCTAAATCAATAATAATACTTGCAATTTTTTCTTAGAAAACAGACGAACAGGAATAATGGCAATGCTTTATGTAATTCAGCTGGTGAAAGAAAGTCCTCCAGCTTTTTTAAAATTGGAGCTATTTCTTTTTTCTTTCTTAATTTTTTCTTAATTATATTGTCCTGCTGTCTGTGACTGTAACTTTAACTGTGCTGCTCTCCCTCCTCTAGTGTCCGTAGGGTGGGTTTATCAGGAGCAGGATGTCTGCATCCACGCCCTTATGTTTGTCGTCGCCACCCCCGCTGGGTCCGGTCTCATACGGTGGTGACCCTCATGACCACCTCGCGGTTGGATGTGGGTCTGATGCGAGGGTTGCTGGGCCTCAGCTGGCTGAGGATGTGCAGGATGGTGTAGCCACAGTGGTGGTTGAGAATAGTCCTAACACGCTGGCCTGTCCGGCCCACCCTGTCAGCCGTGGGGAGGGTTTCGTGGGGAGGGTTTCGACCCCCACGCCCCCCACACTTGCCGCTGGAGCTGATGGGGTCGCCCAGGTCCTTGGCTTTCTCATAGTTCAGTACTTTCCACTGCTGGTTCACTGCCTGCCAGCGCTTAAAGATCCGGTATACTGACGATCCCTCATGGATTATAAGGCCTGGAGAGAGAATCCAGACAGACATGAAAATTAGGGAGGAGTAAGAGAGAGAGTGAGAGAAAGAGGGAGAAGAGAGAGAGCACATGTATGAAAGTGAGAGAAGCATGAGTGATACAAGTGGTAGGAGAAAGAGAGACGGTGAATAGAAGAGAGATGGAGGGAGGCAAGCAGACAGAGAGAGGTGAATAGAAGAGAGATGGAGGGAGGCAAGCAGACAGAGAGACGGTGAATAGAAGAGAGATGGAGGGAGGCAAGCAGACAGAGAGAGGTGAATAGAAGAGAGATGGAGGGAGGCAAGCAGACAGAGAGACAGTGAATAGAAGAGAGATGGAGGGAGGCAAGCAGACAGAGAGACGGTGAATAGAAGAGAGATGGAGGGAGGCAAGCAGACAGAGAGAGGTGAATAGAAGAGAGATGGAGGGAGGCAAGCAGACAGAGAGACGGTGAATAGAAGAGAGATGGAGGGAGGCAAGCAGACAGAGAGACAGTGAATAGAAGAGAGATGGAGGGAGGCAAGCAGACAGAGAGAGGTGAATAGAAGAGAGATGGAGGGAGGCAAGCAGACAGAGAGACGGTGAATAGAAGAGAGATGGAGGGAGGCAAGCAGACAGAGAGACGGTGAATAGAAGAGAGATGGAGGGAGGCAAGCAGACAGAGAGAGGTGAATAGAAGAGAGATGGAGGGAGGCAAGCAGACAAAGAGAGAGGAATAGAAAAGAGATGGAGGGAGGCAAGCAGACAGAGAGACGGTGAATAGAAAAGAGATGGAGGGAGGCAAGCAGACAGAGAGAGGTGAATAGAAGAGAGATGGAGGGAGGCAAGCAGACAGAGAGAGATGAATAGAAGAGAGATGGAGGGAGGCAAGCAGACAGAGAGAGGTGAAAGATTGCAGAATGTGAATGGCCAGACAAAGAGGGAAACAAATGAAAGGACGCAGAGACGGGAGAGAAAGTAAGAAAAAAACTCTTTCAAGCAGAAAGTATCATAGGCCACCTTTGCACAAGTGTGCTGTAAATATTTAAACAGTCTGGATGTTCAAGGCACTTCAGAAGTGGTTGTACATTTTCAGCTGAGACATGTCACACAGGCTACGACCTCTCTGAGAAACAAAGACCAAAACAAACAAATTGCTCTCACTCACTTACATTCTCTAACACACACACCTCAAGTCTTACTGGAACACTGGAACGTTTCAACCACCATTCCTACATTCAAACTCTGGGAGCATGGAAGTATTCTCCTTTCTTTTCATACGCAACTCTACACATCATACCTGCAATTGCAATCACAAAACCGTATGTTTATCTTTGACAGTATGTCAGTGAGGTCTA
Source organism: Oncorhynchus nerka (assembly GCF_034236695.1). Taxonomy (NCBI): domain Eukaryota; kingdom Metazoa; phylum Chordata; class Actinopteri; order Salmoniformes; family Salmonidae; genus Oncorhynchus; species Oncorhynchus nerka. Next base: position 69,925,608 of record NC_088397.1, on the reverse strand, counting down.
CGTCATAGAACCGTCTAGCTCACCTATGCAAACGATATCCATGAAGCCGTACATGCCATAGCAGATCTGGAAGAGCAGGTCCTGGCGCTGCCACTTGGCCAAGGGGCTGAAGGACGACCACACCAGCCAGGAGATGCTGGCGATGAGGAACAGAGAACCCAGCATAATGGCTGCTATCTGCACCTTCTCTATCACAGTCAGAGAGATGGCTTGCCACTGAAGAGAGTGAGGGGGAGGTTGAGGGAGAGGGGATGGGGTGGAGGGGGGGGGGGGGAGAAGTAGAGAGACAAAGAGAGGGGGGTTGGAGGGAGAGAGGAGAGGTGGCGGATCAATGTGTGTCTTTTTGGTGGAGATAATTATCTGTGCACTGATGTCATGCAGCCACAGGCAAGAAGATTTGTTTTGTTATATTTGTAAGTATTTTGGGAGCATTCGAGTGGGACGATATGCTTGGCATCCACACAAAACATTAGATTTGATATGGAACTCCTGAGGAGGGGACAGTACTTGTAGACACATAAAAACACGCAAGTACACACGCATACACACACAGACACACACTGTACCTGCAGTGGGTTCTTGGTGCTGATGGCAAGGACCTGGTACTTGAAGTAGCAGAGCTCACAGCTCCAGGAGCCTCTCTCGCTGATCCAACGGATGAGGCAGGGCTGGTGGGTACAGCGCACAGATCCGTCACAGCGACACGGGCTCAGCAACTCCCCCTGCAGGAGACAGAGAAGGAAAACAGAGACAGTATTCTGTTAAATCTCTCTATATATCTCCTGAAGGCATGGACAACAACTCCAATATTTTGATCCTAGACTTTTGATCCATACCAGCACTAGAATACCTGATTCAGCTAAGCATGGTGTGGATGATTACTAGATTTGTTGAATCCAGTCTGTTAGTAAAGGGTTGCTATAAGCCTGCAAACCCTGGGACCAGGCACTACCCAGCTAACAATTCTAGCACAGGAGACTGCTGAAGGGAGGACGCCTCATAATAATGGCTGGAATGGAGTGAATGGAATGGTATCAAACACATGGAAACCATGTGTTTTATGAGCTTGATACCATTCCATTAATTCCATTCCAGCCATTACTATGACCCCGTCCTCCCCAAGGTGCTACCAACTTCCTGTGAATTCTAGGGAGAGAGAACATTTTTGTAATGTTACCCATAATGCTCCGCTAATGTTTGAGTGTCCAGTTTAGCAATTGTTAAGGGAACATTCTATCTATGTTAGCAAAAACCTTCTGAGAACATTTCTATATAACTTATCTAGAATGTGGTTACAATGTTCTCAGAATAAACAACATTAATGTCGTAGAAATTTTATGGGACGTTGCAAGAACATTCCTGTGTGCAGTTTTCTAAGTGTTAGGAGAATATTCCATCAATGTCACAAACATACACTACTAAAGTATGTGGACACCTGCTTGTCGAACATCTCAGGGCCAGACAAGTTCTTCCACACCGATCTCGACAAACTATTTCTATATGGACCTCGCTTTGTGCACGGGGGTATTGTCATCCTGGAACAGGAAAGGGCCAAACTGTTGCCACAAAGTCGGAAGCACAGAATCGTCTAGAATGTAATTGTATGCTGTAGAGTTAAGATTTTCATTCACTGGGACTAAGGGGCCTAGCCCGAACCATGAAAATCAGCCCCAAACCATTATTCCTCCTCCACCAAACTTTACAGGTGGCAAATTGGGGCAGGTAGTGTTCTCCTGGCATCCGCCAAACCCAGATTTCGCCAAACTCAGATTCACCCAACTGCCAGTTAGTGAAGCGTGATTCATCACTCCAGTGAACGCATTTCCACGAGCTTTACACCACTCCGGCCGACACTTGGCATTGCGCATGGTGATCTTAGACTTGTGTGCGGCTGCTCGGTCATGGAAACCCAATTCATGAAGCTCCCAACGAACAGTTCTTGTGCTGACGTTGCTTCCAGAAGCAGTTTGGAACTGGGTAGTGAGTGTTGCATCTAAGGAGAGACGCACTACGCACTTCATCACTCGCCGGTCCCGTTCTGTGAGCTTGTGTGGCCTATCACTTTGTTGCTGAGCCGTTGTTGCTCCTAGTTTTTTCCACTTCACAATAACAGCAATAACAGTTGACCGGGGCAGCTTTAGCAGGGCAGCAATTGGACGAACAGACTTGTTGGAAAGGTGTCATCCTATTAAGGTGCCACTTTGAAAGTCACGGAGCTTGGAGATTGCATAGCAGTGTGCCCAATTTTATATATCTGTCAGAAATGGGTGTGGCTGAAATAGCCGAATCCACTAATTTGCAGGGATGTCCACATACTTATATATACAGTGTACATAGAACATGGTTGCCATGTTCTCAGAACGTAAAACATTAAAGTTCTAGACACGTTTCATGGGAACGTTTGTACATTTGTGCATCAGTTGTCAGTTGTCAGGACATCCCCTGATTTTCTACATTGTAGAATAATAGTGGAGACATCAAAACTATGAAATAACACATATGGAATCATGTAGTAACCAAAAAAGTGTTATATTTGAGATTCTTCAAATAGCCACCCTTTGCCTTGATGACAGCTTTGCACACTCTTTGCATTCTCTCAACCAGCTTCACTTGGAATGTTTTTCCAACAGTCTTGAAGGAGTTCCCACATATGCTGTGCACTTGTTGGCTGCTTTTCCTTCACTCTGCACCCTAACTCATCCCAAAACATCTCAATTGGGTTGAGGTCAGAAATTGTGGAGGCCAGGTCATCTGATACAGCACTCCATCACTCTCCTTCTTGGTTAAATAGCCCTTACACAGCCTGGAGGTGTGCTGGGTCATTGTCCTGTCGAAAAACAAATGATAGTCCCACTAATCCCAAACCAGATGGGATGTCATATCGCTGCAGAATGCTGAGGTAGCCATGCTGGTTAAGTGTGCCTTTGAATTCTAAACAAATCAGACAGTTCCAGCAGCAAAGCACACCCACACCATAACACCCCCTCCTCCATGCTTCACGGTGGGAACCACACATGCAGAGATCATCCGTTCACCCACACAGCATCTCACAAAGACACAGTGGTTGGAACCAAAAATCTCCCATTTGGACTCGAGACCAAAGGACAAATTTCCATTGATCTAATGTCCATTGCTCGTGTTTCTTGGCCCAAGCAAGTCTCTTCTTATTATAGGTGTCCTTCAGTAGTGGTTTCTATGCAGCATTTCGACCATGAAGGCCTGATTCACATTGTCTCCTCTGAACAGTTGATATTGAGATGTGTCTGTTACTTGAACTCTGTGAAGCATTTATTTGGGCTGCAATTTCTGAGGCTGGTAACTCTACTGAACTTATCCTCTGCAGCAGAGGAAACTCTGGGTCTTCCTTTCCTGTGGCGGTGCTCATGAGAGCCAGTTTCATCATAGCTCTTGATGGTTTTTGCAACAGCACTTGAAGAAACTTTCAAAGTTCTTGAAATTTTTCAGATTGACTGACCTAAGTCTTAAAGCAATGATGGACTGTCGTTTCTCTCTATTTATTTGAGCTGTTCTTGCCATAATATGGACTTGGTCTTTTACCAAATAGGGCTATCTTCTGTATACCACCGCTACCTTGTCACAACACAACTGATTGGCTCAAACGCATTACAATGGAAAGAATTCCACTATTTAACTTTTAACAAGGCACAGCTGTTAATTGAAATGCATTCCAGCCAGGTGACTACCTCATGAAGCTGGTTGAGAGAATGCCAAGCGGGTGCAAAGCTGCCATCAAGGCAAAGGGTGGGTAAAATATTTTTTTATTTGTTTAACACTTTTTGGTTACTACATGATGTGTTATTTCATAGTTTTGATGTCTTCACTATTATTCTACAATGTAGAAAATAGTAAAAAAATAAATATAAACCCTTGAATGAGTAGGTGTTGACCAGTAGTGTATTTGGCTATATCCCATACCTCTTGTGGCATATGAACATTTATTTTCACGTTTTGCAATGTAAAAATTCTAATAAAAGCGATCAAAGTGAATTCGAGTTGCCTCTTCGTTAATTCTCCTGCCCCCACAAAAAACATAATGTGATAAAGTAGATTTTCAGCCAGGTCCTAATATTCAGCACCCCTGATGAATTTATATACATTTTCCAAAATTATAGAAGTACTGCTTTGTTCAGAAATAAATGAAATCATTCAAAATAGCCTACTACACCATGAGAAGGCCTATAATTTAGCCACAGAGGATCAATAGTTTTAAAAAAATAAGTATTGCCTAGCTGTTGATTGTAGCCCAATAACAAGGAATAGCCTACAGTCGGGAACGCGCTGCATATCTGTCAGTAAAAAAAAAAAAAAAGATTTCGCAATATTTCTAATACAATCAGTGGCGACCAATCATTCATTTAAAAAAATTTAAAAGCATATTCATTTCCCATTAATGCATGTCACATACCAGTTTGCAAACAATGTACAAAATAAAAATAAACATAATTGAGTTAATAAAGCCACATACAAAAATGGTCTAATGTTTGCTTTCTTGAGTAAGGCAGCTTGAAAATGCAGGCGTTTCAGCCGAGCTCAGTGCTGTCTGTGATGGTGGGGTTGGAAGGGAAATACGGAGCATAGGGATTGGCTATGTTCTCTAGTTGCACCATGATTGGCTCAGTGTTCTGTCACTCATGGGGACACTATGTCACCGCAAAATCAACAGGGAGAGCTCAAAAATGTAAGCCTCTTGGGTGCTGCCATAGAGTTACATTAGAAGTGGCCATCGAAGAAGGCTCAATGTCATTGACCACAGATAAAATTATGTCCAATCTTGTTATATCTACAGTAGCTTTGATTGGACTGATCATGTCAACATCATACTTCCAAAATTTTAGCTTGCAAGCTTGAAGTCATCATCAAGAATCAAGTCGACAATCTACTGGAAAATCCTTTTCAACCTTTGTCATATGAAGAGAAATTATGAAGAGAAGTTATAGATAAAATGTATCGGTGCTCATCGGCCATAAACATTACACAACAAGTTAGAAATCGCAAATTCAACAATGAGTGGTTTGGAAGGAATCTATGGCTAACTGCAAGCATTTCAAAGCAATCACTAGCCTGCTATTCAGTGGATTGGATGTTTGGTCCAAGTCCGGGTTGAATTATTATTATTATTTAATTTTTATTGAACCTTTATTCAACTAGGCAAGTCATTTAATAACAAATTCTTATTTATAATGATGGCCTAACCCGGCCAAACCCGGACGATGCTGGGCCAATTGGGCGCTGCACTATGGAACTCCCAATCACGGCCAGGTGTGATACAGCCTGGATTTCAACCAGGAACTGTAGTGACGCATCTTGCACTGAGATGCCTTAGACCACCTCGCCACTTGGGAGCCCGCAAGGGTCAGTTTTCCAAGCCTAAAAGGATAAACATTCAACATTGGCCGTGCTGTCATTCCAGCCGCTTTCAAAACAACTGGAAACTCTGGGGAATCTGACTTCAGTTGAGTTCATGACAGCTATGAAATTGGGAAAAAACGAGCTCCGACTGGGAAAATACATTTTGAATGGTCATCCAACTCACAATTCCAAGTCGGGATCTGGGCCTCTTTCTAGAGCTCTGACTTCAAATCAAATCAAATTGTATTTGTCACATCCGCCAAATACAACAGGTGTAGACCTTGCCGGGAAATGCTTACTTACAAGCCCATAACCAACGATGCAGGATCGTGTACAGGATCACTAACATCATGATTCAATCTTGTTTTTCCAAGATCCCAGTTGTCTTGAAAACACCATAAATCCAGAGAATGCCAGACTTTGATGACAAAGGTTAATGACAGAATTTGCCCCACACGAAGGACTGCAGCACCACCTTCCTGTTCAAGTGAGCACAACAAGGTGAGTCCAAAAATGTATTGTATAATATGGCATAAATTATGTAAATGATATACTGTAGCAAAGAAAGTAATACTAAGTGTATGTTGTGTAGTAAACTGTTCGTAGCCTATGTGCCTGTCCCTAATAATTTGGTCCCGTTTCCCCTCATAATTTAGCCTACTGTTCTTCTGACTTGGTGGAGCACATGTAGCCTATAGCCTGTTTTAGAGAAATATCATCATCGAATTCTGTAAGAGCTTTCATTGTTTTCTTATATGCCCCCTTTATTTATCCTACGCTTCTGACTTGGTGTACAGAGAACACTGTAAGAACCGCCCATGCTCTGAAGTCTGTCACTGTACATTTCAAAAGTGCTGAACAAATAGTTGTATTGACTACGTCCGTCCTAGCTCGCTCATTAATGTCTTAATCGAAATTACGGATTGCCTTTTATCCGCTCGTCGTCCCCTTATGCCATAGTTTGTACATCTCAATTCTCAGTAGAAACCACATTTGTTTAAGCAAGTCAGCCTTTTTTTAAAGGCAATTAATAAGGCTGAATTAACTGTTTTGTTGCAAGACAAGGCAGCTATAATAGTGGTAAGGCATTGGAACGGCTGTTGGGACTCTGCTGTTGGGATAGCTTTATGTAGGCCCTAACAGCTTGCGGGCACCGTTTTTCACTGTTATAGTCTAATTAATGTATTGTTTAGTGTTCTGTTGTGTTGTGCAGTGACTTTGCTGGCATGTATAAAAAAAAAATTAATGGGAGTTTGCCCCACCAAGATTTTTCCATATTTTGTTACATTACAGCCTTATTCTAAAATGTATTAAATCGTTATTTTCCTTCATTAATCTACACACAATACCCCTTAATGACTCATCAAAAAAACACAAAACTGAAATATCCCATTTACATAAGTATTCAGACCCTTCACTGAGTACTTTGTTGAAGCACCTTTGGCAGCGATTACAGCCTCAAGTCTTTTTGGGTATGACGCTACAAGCTTGGCACACCTGTATTGGGGGAGTTTCTCCTATTCTTCTCTGCTCAAGCTCTGTCAGGTTGGATGGGGAGCTTCGCTGCACAGCCATTTTCAGGTCTCTTCAGAGATGTTAGATGGGGTTCAAGTCTGGGCTCTGGCTGGCTCACTCAAGGACATTCAAAGACTTGTCCCGAAGCCACTCCTGCATTGTCTTGGCTGTGTGCTTAGGGTCGTTGTCCTATTGGATGGTGAACCTTCACCCCAGTCTGAGGTCCTGAGCTCTCTGGAACAGGTTTTCATCAAGGATCTCTCTGTACTTTGCTCCATTCATCTTTCCCTTGATCCTGACTAGTCTCCTAGTCCCTGCCACTGAAAAACATCCCCACAGCATGATGCTGCCACCCCCACACTCCACCGTAGGGATGGTGACAGGTTTCCTCCAGACGTGAAGCTTGACATTCAGGCCAAAGAGTTCAATCTTAGTTTCATCAGACCAGTGCTCGACCTGTTTGGTGGAGCACTGCAGAGATGGTTGTCCATCTCGAAGATTCTCCCATCTCCACAGAGGAACTCTGGAGCTCTGTCAGAGTGACCATCGGGTTCTTGGTCACATCCCTGACCAAGGCCCTTCACCCCCAATTGCTCAGTTTGGCCGGGCAGCCAGCTCTATGAAGAGTCTTAGTGGTTCCAAACTTCTTCCATTTAAGAATGATGGAGGCCACTGTGTTCTTGGCGACCTTCAATGCTGTATAAATGTTTTGGTACCCTTCCCCAGATCTGTGCCTCGACACAATCCTGTCTCGGAGCTCTACGGACAATTCCTTCGACCTCATGGCTTGGTATTCGCTCTGACATGCACTGTCAACTGTGTGACCTTATATAGACAGGTGTGTCCCTTCCAAATCAAGTCCAATCAATTGAATTTACCACAGGTGAACTCCAATCAAGTTGCAGAAACATCTCAAGGATGATCAATGTAACCAGGATGCACCTGAGCTCAATTTAGAGTCTCATGGCCAGGGTTCTGATTACATATTTTTAATTTTTAATACATTTGCAGAAAAAAACAGTTTTTGTTTTGTCATTATGGGTTATTGTGTGTAATTTGATGAGTAAAATGTTTTACTTAATCAATTTTAGAATAAGGCTGTAACAAAATGTGGAAAAAGTCATGGGGTCTGAATACTTTCCGAATACACTGTACATGCTAAAATCCCCACTGAATCCAATCGAGGGATAACACAGGGTGGAAAGCAAATGGCTAATGCTGAAAAGAGAAGACTCTATGCTGTAGGCTACCAAAATATTTGATCAACTTATATTATTTTACAAAAGAGAGAGATATAGGCTTTTGGCACGTGTACATCGGCCATCACCAGCGAGTGAGTCATCATTGGGTGAGTCAGTGAAACTGAAAACCATTTTTAAGACTATAATTTCCTCCTCAGATTTGATCCTACAATGTGTGTCTTCACACAGCTAGGCCCAGGCTATTGATGGATTCAAGACAAGGTCGTTTTTATTGATCTCAAATTCTCAGTTTGTCAGTCAATGTAGCCTGGCAATTGGATCATTTTTGCAGTATTAAAAAAGATTCTGCCATTGTCTCCAGACATGTAAAATGACGTATAATTGCATGAAATGCATTTATAAAAGGCCAACATTTTCCCGGACTGTAGGCTAATAAAAATGTTCCCCATGTTTGCAACTTCTGTAAGTGCCTCTACTCTACTGTTCTATGCAACTACTCAAATGTGATGATATGCATGCAATGCTTTATTATAAAGGTGATTTTGTTTTTTTCATGCGTTCCGGTACCTCAGCACTCCCGAGGTCACCGCCCTCTCACGTTCACTTTTTGTTCCGGCACCTCCCGATTTACAAATTAAGCACTGGGGATACTCTCTCTCACACACACACACACACACACACACACACACACACACACACACACACACACACACACACACACACACACACACAGTGTTTTTAACATACAGCGTTTTCAACTTGACATATTTGACACATTTTGACATACATGATTACATTGTGCATGTTCATTTTTTACAGTAATTATTGGAATAGTATTTTTATTGGAATTTCACAATTTTCTCCCACATTAAGAGATACATTAACAAAGAGAAAATAAGAATAACAAAGAACAACAATTAAATTAACAGACAGACAGAAATTAAACACACATTTTTAAATAAAGGAATTATGTGAAATACATGGAACATGCAGTGTAATCCTGAGACATTCTAAGAAAATCCTTGCAGCATAATAGCTGATAAATCAGGTTCTAGGTAAATAAAATAATGTCCCCAAACTTTGTAGAACTTGTCTATTTTAGAATGTAATGTACAAGTCAAATATTCAAATGGAACCCATTCAAATATTATCTTACGCCAATCTTTAATAGAAGAGACCTTGTCACTAATCAACTGTAAGAGGATGTTTTTCCTCGCTGCGAAGGTAAGGATGTTGTAAAGCCTCCTCTTACCCACAGAAGTAACATGCCTATTAGGGAGACCTAATAGCAAAGAAACTGGGTCCAATTCTAGGTCGGCCCTAGGATTTCTTGAAGAACATTAGACCAGTACCTTTGTACTTTGGAACATGACCATAAACAATGTGTTAGGGTGCCTGTATCAGTTTTACATTTGAGACACTGAGGAGAAGAGGAAGAGCATGCTAAAAGCATGTCTGTGATTCAGGGATCTATGCAATCTGTGTATTATTCTTAATTGGATTGCTTTGGTACGATTACAGATCTTGTTTTTGCATATCGCCAAATGTCCTCCCACGTCACCTCGTCAATAGTAGCAGACAATTCTTTCTCCCACACTTGTGTTAACAGTAGAAAAGGACATTAAAGCATCATAAAATACACTCACAGACATTTTCCTTTGTAAGAAAAAAAACATTATTTCAATGACAGACACATCAGGGTTGCCAATCAAGGTGGTGCTCTTCAAAATATAATGTCCACCTTGTAGAAAGCAGAAAAAGTCCTGCTTTGGGAGTCACTGTTTCTCATTTGCTCAAATTACAATAACATCTTATCAGTGAATAAATTATTTTGTCTGCCTAAACCCTTATTAAACCAAATGTTAAAGCCAGCATCTAGCAATCCTGGTTCAAAATCTGGGTTGTTAAGAATCAGGGTAAGAGCAGAGGTTAGTTTGGACCTTCCCAAAAAATGTTGAACTGACCTCCATGCTTTGAGTGTATTAAGTGTGATGGGATTATTGCAGAAATCTTTTACAGATTTGAAGCTTCTGAAAAATAAAAGATTATGTAAGTTTTTTGTTGTTGTTGAAAAATAAGTCTTAATATCTAACCAAATAGAGGAGTCATCACTTGTAATCCAGTCATACATATAACTTAAGTGGGCATACCATTGATAAAACCTCATATTGGGCAGATCCAAGTCCCCTAGAACTTAACCAGCCTTTTAAATATCTTATTACCTTATTGGAAAGTAAGACTGGGATCATTTGGATTGGGTAAAGTAGTCTAGGTAAAATATTCATTTTCAAGAGGGATATTCTACCCAATAATGAAATCGGAAGAGAGTTCCAGCACTCCAGATCCTGTCTTATTGTGTCAAATAATGGAACAAAATTGGCTTTGTACATTTGCTAGAATTTGGGAGTTACGAAAATACCCAGATACATTAAACCTGAGGGAGACCATTTTAAAAGGAAAGGGGGGAGCGGTAGTAGGTACAAAGCTAAAACTACCAAGTGGCATAGCCTCTGATTTAGTTAATCTTGTAGCCTGGGAATACACTGAATAATTCAATAATATTAACAAGAGATGTAATTGAAGTCTCAGGGCTAGAGATGAATATCAAAACATCATCAGCATACAAGCTTATATTATGATGAACGTCACCAATGAGCAGACCCTATATAGCGTGCGTTACTCTGATGGCCTCGGCCAGCGAGCGCAAATAGGAGAGGGAACAAAAGACAGCCCTGTCTAGTACCTCTGTGTGTGGAGAAGCTATTTGACCTTAGCCCATTAGTAAGGACATCAGCCTGGGTCATCATACAAAACCTTAACACATTCTATAAAGTTGTCACCTAGACTAAATTTAGTCAGTGCAAAGAATAGGTAAGACCACTCCACACGGAGTCTACTTTCTTTTTAGCTAGGCATGCCAAATATCTTCCTGGTTTATCACCATGTTCATAACACTTTTGCCTGACAAATCTTATTTTCTTTTCAGCATCCTGTGTTAGGAGAGAGTCCAACGTTGAGCGCTGCTCAATAGGCCATAATTGATTTTAGCCCAGTAGGCCAGACATATTCCTACGTTCAAGGAGCTTTCCATTTTGATTGGGTTATTTTGCCTAAAAACATTTAGGCCTACCTATAGATTTTTTTTTTAAAACAACTATGCATCTCTGCCCAGCCTAGCAAGAGTGGCCAAAAGGGTGTTACGCATCCCCAGTGGTTCTGCAAGTGTGGAGAGGATATTCTCTGCTTCTGGCCTGCTCTCCGGGCACCATCGCATGAATCTGGGGCCACAGACTTGCCAAACTCATGTTTCAAAAAATAATTTCTTAACTTAAGGATCTGACCCTTTTATTCAATTTTCGCCTAAAATGACATACCCAAATCTAACTGCCTGTAGCTCAGGACCTTAAGCAAGGATATGCATATTATTGATACCATTTGAAGGAAACACTTTGAAGTTTGTGGAAATGTGAAATTAATGTTGGAGAATATAACACATTAGATCTGGCAAAAGATAATACAAATAAAAAAACGTGTTTTTGTCTCTTTTTTTTGTTCCATCATCAAGCTCTGTCAGGTTGGATGGGGAGCGTTGCTGCACAGTTGTTTCAGGTCTCTTCAAAGATGTTCGACTGGGTTCAAGTCCAGGCTCTGGCTGGCCCACTCAAGGACATTCAGAGACTTATTCCGTACGCCACTCCTGTGTTGTCTTGGCTATGTGCTTAGGGTCGTTGTCCTATTGGAAGGTGAATCTAAGCCCCAGTCTGAGGTCCTTAGCACTCTGGAGCAGGTTTTCATTTACTGAGGAGTGGCTTCCGTCTGGCCACTCTTCCATAAAGACCTGATTGGTGGAGTGCTTCAGAGATGGTTGTCCTTTATGAAGGTTCTCCCATCTCCACAGAGGAACTCTGGAGCTCTGTCAGAGTGACGATTGGGTTCTTAGTCATCTCCCTGACCAAGGCCTTTCTCCCCCGATTGCTCAGTTTGCCTGGGTGGCCAGCTCTAGGAAGACTCTTGGTGGTTCCAAACTTCTTTAATTTAAGAATGATGGAGACCACTGTGTTCTTGGGGATCTTCAATGCTGCAGACAATTTTTGTTGCCCTTCCCCAGATCGGTGCCTCGACACAATCCTGTCTCTGAGCTCTTCGTACAATTCCTTCGACCTCATGGCTTAGATTTTGCTCTGACATGCACTGTCAACTGTGGGACTTTATATAGACAGGTGTGTGCCTTTCCAAATCAAGTCCAATCAATTTGAATTTACCACAGATGGACTCCAATCAAGTTGTAGAAACATATCAAGGATGATCAATGGGAAACAGGATGCACCTACGGTCAATTTCAAGTCTCCTAGCAAAGGGTCTGAATACTTATGTAAATAAGGTCTCCGTTTTTTATTTATAATGAATTTGTAAACATTTCTAAAAACGTGTTTTCCCTTTGTCATTATGGGTTATTCTGTGTAGATTGCTGAGGATGTATTTAATCCATTTTAGAATAAGGCTGTAACGTAACAAAATGTGGAAAAAGTCAAGGGGTCGGAATACTTTCTGAAGGCACTGTAGATTCACACAGATCTCAGTCTGAGCTATGATGGCAGTTACTGTAGCAATAAAAAGAATACAAATAATGTTACTGAACAAGAGCACTTGAGAACTCACATCACTGCTTCATGACCAGACTTGAGTGAAGTTATCCAATGCTGCAAAGGCGCAGCGTAAAGTTATTTACCCGAGAGAGTCAATAAACGCAGCAGCCTTTTCCGGTGTGTAAAGCTTCTTAGGCGTTCTGTTGACCATAATCTACAATGTGGCACGGTACAGAAGTGAGTAGTCTATCTTCATTCTCTCGAGTTGGTTCTTCACCTCATCAAACGCCTTCGTACAACCGCCATGGCGTAGTCTTTGAAGAATGAGACCCTTGGTCCTGTGTGCTGAATACCATCAGATTCAGCACCAAGGAATCCATTCCTCAAAGAATGTAACTGAGCGTGTCCCTTCGTTCATTTCCAGGAATTTGCATCTCCGTCCTCAATTATCCAGGTCATCAATGTGCTCCGCCATTTCATGCACCTGTTTCTCAAGTGTCTTTATCTTAGTGTCCATTGGTGTAGTTGAAGTTTCCACAGTAGCAATTCTTCCTTCCGCCTCATCAACATCCTTGACAACCTTCTGTAGTTTGGCTGAATGGCCTGTTATTGCTTCTAAGACCATTCCTATCTTGACATCGATCACTTTAGTAATGTTATCAGTCATCTTTTGGATCACTAGATGCATTGTGCCTGGATCAGCAATGGTTTTGGTCTAGTTCTTAGTAGTTCTGCTTGGCATGCTATCGGAAACTTTTGAGAAATAGCCATCAAGAGTCATTGTAGGGTAAATTATTTAGCAAATTCTACCACTTTTTCAAGCTAAGAAATAAATATAAAGAGAAAAATTGACATTGAGTGTCCCTGTGTAATTTTTCCACAACAATTTGGTGTCAACAAACAGCATGATTGATTCTGCCTGCGGAGCTTTCCAGTGGGGGTCTGCGAGGAAAACCGGTGGCGCATTTTATGAAGCGTGAGGGAAATTCCTGTCTGACCAAAAGAGGACGAGGACCCGCCCAGACCAGACTCTTACTGTGATCTGCCCAGGAGGAGTCACATCATCCACTAACAATTGAGGGATGGCAACTGATTTCAGTAAATCAATTTAAATGAATCTGTGTAAAAAGAAAATCAAGGTGAGTAAATGCATAAAAAGGTACCCACAGTCTTATAGAGAGAAGACTATTCATTAGTTTAATGAGAAGACTAGAGCGAGCGCGTAACGGTACCATGGAAAGCGCCGCTGACAGCTGTCTGTAGGCATTTACAAGAAATGTCTATGTGGTCTGCAGCCATAAAAAATAACACTATGTATTTTTGAGTACAGGGTGTTATTTATGTGCATAGCAAGTAATGACAGAGAGAATCATTGGAGATCGTGGTTAATGAGGAAATTACCTAGTGTATTTGGGAATAGTACTCAGTGAATGTGGATGTGAAAGGTGTGTGATTGTGAGATATGACATTTTAACTTTATTTAAATTTTGCTGATTGAAATTTGGATAACAAATGATTGAAATTATGACTTTTGGAATTTGGATAATAAGATTGAAGTATGGATAATAAGAGTATTGAAATTTAGCTATTAAGTATTGAGTGAATGAGAGCTGTCAAGGGACTAGCTTATGTGTGAAAGAGGTGAATGAATGCAACAACTAGTTCTTTTCCAGTTCTGTGGGAGCTGATTAGTAACGTTATCTAAGGTCTGGCCAACTCCGCTGTTGGATCTACAATGGAGGATAAAATGTCTCAGAAAACTCAGAGGATAACATGTCTCAGAGGATAATATATCTTGTTAGTAAGGAGGATAACATCTCAGAAATCTCAGAGGATAACATATCTTGTTAGTAAGGAGGATACCATCTCAGAAATCTCAGAAGATAACATGTCTTGTTAGTAAGGAGGATAACATCTCAGAAATCTCAGAGGATAACATCTCATTAGTAAGGAGGATAACATGTTTCTGAGGATAACATGACTTTAGATTATATGAGGATAACATGTCTCATTAGTGGAGTTTGCTGTATAATGTTATTATGTATGGGGATATGAAAGAAGAGAGCACTATTTCCGAATAAGATGTTAAATAGAGCTAGTGTAAATATCTAAACCCCTGTATGAATAGAACACTAATCTAGATGAGGAATTTGTGATGTAACACAAATGTATAATGGGTTACTAGAGTTAAAGTAACATAATATTGAGTATAATGGGTTACTAGAGTTATAGTAACATAATATTGAGTATAATGGGTTATTATAGATAAAGTAACATAATATTGAGTATAATGGGTTACTAGAGTTATAGTAACATAATATTGAGTATAATGGGTTATTATAGATAAAGTAACATAATATTGAGTATAATGGGTTATTATGATGACCATTTGAAGTAAGAATAGAAAAATAATCATATACAACTAGCACACTAACACGTTGACGTACGTGAGTGGTGACAAAGTATTCTGAGGAATGTTCAGAGTGGTCCCTTTAAGGATAATTTGTATGATACGGTTAAAGCATTGTACAGGACTTGACTTACCCCTTATCATATCACCTCCACCTTACCTGCCACCCTAGACCCACTTCAGTTTGCATACTGCCCAAACAGGTCCACAGATGATGCAATCGCCATCACACTGCCCTATCCCATCTGGACAAGAGGAATACCTATGTAAGAATGCTGTTCATTGACTACAGCTCAGCATTCAACACCATTGTACCCTCCAAGCTCATCATTAAGCTTGAGGCCCTGGGTCTCGACCCCGCCCTGTGCAATTGGGCCGTGGACTTTCTGAAGGGCCACCCCCAGGTGGTGAAGGTTAGAAAAAACATCTCCACTTCGCTGATCCTCAACACTGGGGCCCCACAAGGGTGAGTGCCCATTCCCCTCCTGTACTCCCTGTTCACCCATGACTGCGTGGCCATGCACGATTCAAACTCAATCATCAAGTTTGCAGACGACTCCACAGCAGTGGACTTGATTACCAACAACGACAAGACAGCCTACAGGGAGGAGGTGAGGGCACTGAGAGTGTTGTGTCAGGAAAACTACCCCTCACTCAACGTCAACAAAACAAAGGAGATGATCGTGGACGTCAGGAAACAGCAGAGGGAGCACGCCCCTATCCACATCGACGGGACAGTACTGGAGAGGTTCCTCGGCGTACACATCAGGAAAAAACTGAAATGGTCCACCCACACAGACATCGCCTATTCAACCTCAGGAGGCTGAAGAAATTTGGCTTGTCACCTAAAACCCTCACTAACTTTTACAGACGCACAATTGAGAGCATCCTGTCAGGCTGTATCACTGCCTGGTATGGCAACTGCACCACCCTCAACCGCAGGGCTGTCCAGAAAGGGAAAGGGGGGATACCTAGTCAGTTGTACAACTGAATGCATTCAACTGAAATGTGTCTTCCGCATTTAACCTCTGAATCAGAGAGGTGCAGGGGGCTACCATAATCAACATCCACATCTTCGGCGCCCCGGGAACAGTGGGTTAACGGCCTTGCTCAGGGGCAGAACGACAGATTTTGACCTTGTCAGCTCAGGATTCGATCCAGCATCTTTTCAGTTACAGGCCCAACGCTCTAACCGCTAGGCTACCTGCTGCCCCAGGGTGGTGCGGTCTGCACAACACATCACCGGGGGCAAACTACCTGCCCTCCAGGACACCTACACCACCCGATGTCACAGGAAGGCCAAAAAGATCATCAAGGACAACAACCACCCGAGTCATTGCCTGTTCACCCGCTACCATCCAGAAGGCGAGGTCAGTACAGGTGCATCAAAGCTGGGACCGAAGGACTGAAAAACAGCTTCTATTTCAAGGCCATCATACTGCTAAACAGCAATCACTAACTCAGAGATTCTGCTGCCTACAAAGAGACTCATATCACTGGCCACTTTAATAAATGGATCCCTTGTCACTTTAAACAATGCCACTTTAATAATGTTAACATATCTAACATTACTCATCTCATACAGTGGGGCAAAAAAGTATTTAATCAGCCACCAATTGTGCAAGTTCTCCCACTTAAAAAGATGAGAGAGGCCTGTAATTTTCATCATAGGTACACTTCAACTATGACAGACAGGAAAAGAAATCCAGAAAATCACATTGTAGAATTTTTAATGAATTTATTTGCAAATTATGGTGGAAAATAAGTATTTGGTCACCTACAAACAAGCAAGATTTCTGGCTCTCACAGACCTGTAACTTCTTCTTTAAGAGGCTCCTCTGTTCTCCACTTGTTACCTGTATTAATGGCACCTGTTTGAACTTGTTATCAGTATAAAAGACACCTGTCCACAACCTCAAACAGTTACACTCCAAACTCCACTATGGCCAAGACCAAAGAGCTGTCAAAGGAAACCGAAAACAGAATTGTAGACCTGCACCAGGCTGGGAAGACTGAATCTGCAATAGGTAAGCAGCTTGGTTTGAAGAAATCAACTGTGTGAGCAATTATTAGGAATACAAGACCACTGATAATCTCCCTCGATCTGGGCCTCCACGCAAGATCTCACCCCGTGGGGTCAAAATGATCACAAGAACGGTGAGCAAAAATCCCAGAACCACACGGGGGGACCTAGTGAATGACCTGCAGAGAGCTGGGACCAAAGTAACAAAGCCTACCATCAGCAAGGGCATTGAGAAGATGAAACGTGGCTGGGTCTTTCAGCATGACAATGATCCCAAACACACCGCCTGGGCAATGAAGGAGTGGCTTCGTAAGAAGCATTTCAAGGTCCTGGAGTGGCCTAGCCAATCTCCAGATCTCAACCCTATAGAAAATCTTTGGAGGGAGTTGAAAGTCCGTGTTGCCCAAGCAACAGCTCCAAAACATCACTGCTCTAGAGGAGATCTGCATGGAGGAATGGGCCAAAATACCAGCAACAGTGTGTGAAAACCTTGTGAAGACTTACAGAAAATGTTTAACCTCTGTCATTGCCAACAAAGGGTATATAACAAAGTATTGAGATAAACTTTTGTTATTGACCAAATACTTATTTTCCACCATAATTTGCAAATAAATTCATTAACATTTCTACAATGTGATTTTCTGGAGAGAAAAAAATCTCATTTTGTCTGTCATAGTTGAAGTGTACCTATTGCACAATTGGTGGCTGACTAAATACTTTTTTGCCCCACTGTATGTATATACTGTACCATATACCATCTATTGCACTTTGCCTATGCCACTCGGGCATCGCTCATCCATATATTTATATGTGTATATTCTTTGTCCATCCCTTTAGATTTGTGTGTATTAGGTAGTTGTTGGGGAATTGTTAGATATTACTGCACTGTCGGAACTAGAAGCACAAGCATTTCGCAAGCATTTCGCTACACTCGCATTAACATCTGCTAACCATGTGTATGTGACCAATAACATTTGATTTGATTTGAAATGTTTCTAAAACCTTATTTTATATTCTGATAACATGCCAACCATGTTCTGTGTATATTTGGTGGGACGTTAGTGGAATATTCTCCTAACCCACAGAAAACTGGACACATGAATGTTCTTACAATCTTCCTATGAAACGTGTTTATAACATTAATATCTTAAGTTCTGAGAAATGGTAACCACGTTTTGGGTAAGTTCTATTTGACATTAAGGGAATGGTCTCTTGGAAACATTGCTTGCACATCACAGGAACATTTCTCTGAAAACGTCAGTTAATGACCCAATGAAACCTAAAGGGAACGTTCTCTAAAGTTGTGGGAATGTTCGTTTTTAGCTGGGTAAGCACTGAATGGTTGGTGAAGCTGACACGGATGTTCTAAAACATGTGGGATTTTTACACTTGTTTTGGAATACTAGTTGTTCCTGCCAAAACCAGCACCTAGACTTCTAGACGCACTGCTGTACACAGGGTTTTCTCTTTATTTTTCCCACTGAATAAGGGTGTTGTTTGTACAGCCTCTGCCAATCCATCTGTCATCTGAGACACACATGAGTACACCTACAACTTGATATCTAGCAATATCCCTGGATTGCTTTCTAAAATTGTGATGTCATATAGCAACTGGCTGAGGTGAGAGGTCAGGGTCAGATAATTGATTCCATTCCATTATGTCCTGCCATCAAGTGCCGGACATTATTCACTGTGGTAGAGGAAGGATGGAGGATGGAAGAGGACAAGCATTTCCATGGTAATAAAATGGTATACATTCGCCAGGATAGCCCTCTACAACACATTAAAGTTTGCATTGTGGTTACTGTACACAAGCACAGAACATGAAAGGAAATGGTTAAATGCTGAGAATGATCTTAGCTCATGATTGATAATCAAGGATGTTCATGGTAGAGAATGTATAGTTTTACATGATTTGGGAGAGGATGACATTGCTAATCCAGATATAGCCCCCACATTAATTGGAAATGATTGGCACCATTCCAGAAAATATTTTCAAAAATGTAAATAAGAATGCCAAGAATGTATTGATTTAAAGAATGTGTACTAGTGGAACATGATTTGAGAGAGAATGGCATTGCTGCTAATCCAGATTCCCGCCGAACTACCCTAACATTATATTAAATGAAAATCATTGACACCATTCCTAAAAACAGACTCACAGGATATATCTTCAAAAATAAAATCAGTATTCGTAGCAGTGAAAGTCTAGATAGGTTTTGAGCACAATTCTGATCATCATACTGTGTACAATCGTTGTTGTTGTTGCTGTTGTCATTTGTCTGGGTTTGAGAAAGCAGACTTGGGGCAGGAGAGGGATAAAGAAAAACGGAGATGGAGTGTAATGGTAAGGGCTGGCTGTGAGGATTACAGCTAAATGTAACAGGGATAATGAATGAAAAGACAGTGGCTACCAGAGGAGTGTGTTGGAATAAGCCTGTATGTTTTTGTAAATGCTCTCATTACCACAGTGATAATGATTCCCATTCGTTTTCCTGCTCTTTTCTAAATGCCTAAAGTGCAAACAGCTTTATCTTCCCATCCCCCTTTCCTTCTCCCCCCTCACTCTCTTTCTCTCCTTTCGCTTTCCTGTTTCCCTCTCTCATTGTTTCCCTTTCTCTCTCTCTCTCTTGTTCTCCCCCTCTCTCTCCATCTCTCACTTCTTATGTCTCCTCTCCCCTCTCTGGAAAGCCCATGTTATTGTGAGTTTAGTTAAAGCTCTGTCTTTGCAGTCTCTCTCTCTCTCTCTCTCTCTCTCTCTCTCTCTCTCTTTCTCTCTTTCTCTCTCTCTCTCTCTCTCTCTCTCTCTCTCTCTCTCTCTGTGTGTTCCAGATAGCCACAGGGCTGCTGTAGAGAGGGAGAGGAGAAGAGAGGAGAGAGAGGCGGAGGGGAGGAAGGATGAAAGGAGGGAGGGGAATGGAGGAAGGGGTGGACGGTGAGTCAGCTCACTGCCTGTTTGTCAGCGTGGCATGGCCATCCTGAAAGCCAATGGCTTGTGCCATGAAAACCCTACCATTACGCACACTTGCAAAACACACTTGAACTTTAATGTAGTCAATTTTTCATGGGCGTATTTTATGTGGAGTAATCAGTCTGTCAGTGCTGGTCAGCGCCTTCATTCAATAGTAGTGACATCACAGAGGGAGTTTTTTCCACTGTGATCAATCCTCTAAGTAATCCAAAATAGTATGACTAATTTCTCTCACCCCTATTGCACATATTTTGTTCTCTGCATTGAATAGTGTTATTGGTCTCCTTGTTGTTCATTCTGTGAAAATGTTATTGTATTTCAAACCTGAAATCAAGTGTATCGCAGTCTTGGGGTTCAGTAAGAATAAAGTAAGATGTCTGGGTGTAGTAATTGAGCAACAGTGAATTCATCGTCAATCAAGTCATATTCTCAGCAAGCATCTAATGCTCACAGACATGGTCAATAGAAAACATTCTCTTCATATGCTAATGACATTTTCAAAGAATGTCTCCACAGAGTTATGAAAACGTTTCTGACCTATTCATGGAATGTATCTGGCATGATCATTCCTTGAATACGCAGATACAAATCTATTATAGAAATACCTATGAACATTCTGAGAACCAACAATTGTTAGCTGGATTGTACTGTATGTGTAACGTTCATCGTTGGGAGAAAGAGAAGAGGACCAATGCGCAGCGTGGTAAGTGTTCATAGCTTTTAATGACGTACTAGAACACTGAACAAAACAATAAATAACAAATGAACAGTCCCGAAAGGTGAAAGACAAAAACACTAAACAGGAAATAAGCACCCACAACTCAAAAGTGAAACCAGGCTACCTAAGTATGGTTCTCAATCAGGGACAACGATTGACAGCTGCCTCTAATTGAGAACCATACCAGGCCAAACACAGAAATCCCAAATCATAGAAAAAAGAACATAGACAACCCACCCAACTCACGCCCTGACCATACTAAAACAAAGACATAACAAAAGAACTAAGGTCAGAACGTGACAGTATGTATCTTTGCCTTTCTGTCCCTATGATGTTTTGGCGGATAAAGAATATGGGGTTAGGGAAGGGAGTGGCCGTGTGGGGCATGGGTGCGTGTGGGGGATGGGTGGGTGTGGGGCATGGGTGGGACCAAACTTGATTCCCATCCCAAAACACGCACAGAGTGCCCATCACAACAACGTTATATAAATATGATTTGTTTCGGTGCATGTAAATATCCACGCGAGTTGATGGTTCAGCTGGCAAGGATGGAAGGGACTGGGGCAAAAAAGCACCAGCAACATTAAACGGGGTAAGTCAAGGGTACGTGAATCTGCTCCTTGGGAATAATGCCTTAATGAATCAAATAAAGTGGACAGCTAGGTGAACCAATGGTCTTTGTTAATGTGATGTTATGGAGAGACAGGTGGACCAATGATGACATTATGATTCAAAGATACCAGGAGATCGGTGTAACAGTGATGTCTTCATGAATTCAATGGTGTCGCCTGTTGATATTGATATAAGCCTGATGCAATGTTGTGAGCTGGAGTGATAATTTCATGACTATGAAATGCGGAGGATGTCTTTATAATTTGGAAGCTATAGATAGGCAGATAAGGGGCCATGTCTATATAGTGTCTCAGAGTAGGAGTGCTCGTCTAGGATCAGGTTCTCGCTGTCCATGTAATCCTATTCATCGTGATAAAAAAGGAAAACATTTACCTGAATCAGCACTCCGACTCTGAGACGCTTGGTACATATGGCTCTAGGTGATAATATTATCATTAATCAATGGTTATTGATGGACCAAGGGATGACATACCCTTCATGCCAACAACATATTTTTAGTAACCAAGGAAATGTACTTATAGGCCAGGTATAATAGCACACAACAGCCTTGGAAGCTTGGAGTATGGAACATGGAAGAACAGAAGCAACAATTGTAGAACTATGGGGAAAGATAGAAATGACAGATACAAGAAAAACAATACACAGAAAGCAATAAAGGTACAGAATGTGAGAGGCTGAGACAGACAGTTTACATGACATGACACACATCAGGGCCTGTATTCAGAAAGAGTTTCAGAGCAGGAGGGAGTTTTCCTTTATGATCATAATGAATAAGATTATGTGGACAGGGTAGACCTGATCCAAGATCAGCACTCCTACTTTGAGACACTTTGTGAATACAGGCCCAGGCCTGGTTGATGCACAGTGACACAGCATGTCCATCTCTCCGTCTCAGGTTGACAGTGTCAACAGGGAGTCACCCCCATCACTGGAGGGTGGCCTGCTAATGAGCATGAATATTTGATACCACCTGATGAGGTGGCTAGTTGTGTTTGTCGAAGGTAAATGGCAAACGCCAGGGAGGCTGGGCCATCATCTGTTGAGACACTTAACCTGAGAAATCGATGAGGAGACAGAGGAGAGAATAGACTACATTCTCAGAAAAAAAGAGTTCTATATGGCACCATTTGTCCCTATAAGGCACGGGTGGGCAATTCCAGTCCTCGAGGGCCTGATTGGTGTCACAGTTTTGCCCCAGCTAACACACCTGACTCCAATAATCACCTAATCATGATCTTCAGTTCAGAATGTAATTTGATTAATCAGCTGTGTTTGCTAGGGATGGAGAAAAAGTGTGACATCAATCAGGCCCTCGAGGACTGGAGCTGCCCACCCCTGCTATAGAGGAACCCTTTACAAAAAGATTCCCCTACAGAATAATTTAAGATCAGATAGAACTCTTTCTGGTTCTAAATAGCACCCTTTAACAGGTTCTACAGATGTCACTCTTGTGTTGCTGAGAAATGCAAACTTTTGGTTTAGGCTTCTAAAGTTTGCAATTTCCACTTTTGAAATGTCAGACTTGATTTGCCCTAACAATTTTTTTTTATCAAACCCTACAAAAATGTCCATTAATTATAATCCACATACTATTCACATTTCCTGTTGCTGCAGGGTTATTTTCCTGCTGTGGCAAACTGCCTCAAAATAAGATCCTATTTGGAACCCAGGTTCAATTTGGAACTCAAAAGGCTTCTATCTGACCTGAAAAGGGTTCTATCTGGAGCCTATTTTCACAGGGTTCTCCTGCAGGGACAAATGGTGCTACATATCACTCTTTTTTTCTGGGACTGTACTAGAGAAACTCTTATAGAGGAGTGATATAGTTGTTGTAGTGGTATTGTATGTGATTAATGTTGTGCGCTTCCAAATACTCTGCTTGTTCCCTCAATGGCTTTCAACGAGAAACATTTGGAAATGGAATTGGAATTCTAGTTTACTTCCTGAATTGAAAAAATAACTGGCATTCAAGTGTTTATCAAGTTGAATATAACCTAGCTATAGAATGGGCTGATGCATGGAAATGTCATACTGTAACAATATCAAAGCCAAAGAGTAGCCTTTGTGAATAGCTTACACAGAATCATCATGACAAAAGCTGCAAAGGCAAATGTAAAAAATGTAGGTTCTCAATTAACCATGTGGTTTAAAGAGATAAGAGAATGCCTAAAATATTCATTTTATTTGCATCACCTTTTTCCCCATTCTATTGTTCTTTCCCCACTGTACTATTCTACCTTACTGTCCATCTCTCTCCCCCTTTTCTCTGAAGCCCTCTCTCTCTTTTGTATATTTCCCCTCCCCTCCCCCATTCTCTTTCTCCATCTCTTATCATCTCTACTTTATGATCTTGCTCTCGCCCTGGTCCATATAATTTGGGATGTACCATATAAATGAGACGCACACACACACTCTCACGCATGCATTCACACACTGGCACACACTCGCACACAAACACACACGTACACACACACACACATATTTTGACATGTGCAGAATTCCAGAGTTACTACTGCTCCAGAAACACCAGACGGGGACATGATTTACAACATTCCTCTCTGAGTAGACCAGTGTGAAAAAAAACTGCATATATTTATTCATGCACAAGGTGATCAGATTCTTCAGCCCATATGGTAATGACCACTTTCTGTATCGTTTCTATTTAGAGAACTAATACACAGGTATATAGAAGAATGTGTAGGAAGACAAAGGGTGGAGTGAGTACAATCTTCATGGTATGAGTTTCAGCTAAAACCATGGGATTGCATGTGGGACAGTGGTCCATCTTGACAATCCACTGTGGGCACTATAGGTTCCATGAGCATGTCTCTCCGTTGATGTTGGATGAATGTCAGACTCTGCCTGCAGTCCAATGCCTTACACATCAGCCCTTTCCAACCAGCAGAGCCTGGGTCCATACACGTGCACCACCACCACCACCACTTCACTGCAAATAACACAGAGCTATAGCCAGCTGTTTCAAGGATGTTCTTAGAACTATATTTGCTACACTTTCAAAACATGTTCTCATCTAGGATAAGAGACTCCTCGACCTCCCATTTGAAACCCCCTTCCTAAGCTTTTCTTTATCTGCAGTCTTTCAACTAATGAGAACATTTTACCCATTTAATATACATGTACAGTTAGAGGTTTGAAAGGATTATCATTCCCCAGTGCAGCGGTGGAATAATACACTGTATGTAGATTTGTGATAAGGTTAGGGCACTATACCCCTAGCTACAGGGTTTCTGCAGACTCCACAGTCCTCTCTTCATCTCTCTTATTCTCCTGCACAGTAAGTCCCCATCACGACACTCCTATAAATCAACTCCACACAATGTTGTCATTTCCGTTCTATCAATGGATCCACGTGCCTCCTTTCAAAGGACACCACCAAGGCTAATTAAAAGTATTAAGGGGTTCTGTCTCATTTGATTCCCTCAGTGGATGCTTATATCATGGGACATGGTGCTGCAACAGAGACTGTTTCTATCTATAATATTACAGCCCAAGGCTCGCTTACAGGGAGACTTAGCTCAGGCCTTTTTTTTTTGTTGCTTTTAAACAAACAAATAGTCAAATAATTCTAACAAAACATATTTTAATTTCATTCACTCAAGTATACAGGAAAAGTATTTGGTAAAGAAAAAGACATTTTCTACAATCACTAATAGACTTTTAAGGGTTGTTTTTGTATGTGTTTCTTGTCAATGTTTCAAATATTTTGCACAGACAAGAATCTTTGTTGATTAGTTGTGATTTGATGTCATGATAAATGGGCAAATGTCATTAAATGCATTACCCCATGATGCACTTTACTACTGTATTTCAATGTATCTACTGTATGTCCTACTGTATTCAATCTGATGGATGTCCTATTGTCATTGTTGGTCCCTCACATGTTGTTACACTTCTTTTGACGTTATTTGTGTTTTCCTTTCTGCCTGTGATGAAGTCACAGGACCTTCCCACTGGGTAAGAGAATTACATTTTTTTTCAACTAACTTTTAACCTAAATCCAATGACATGGTGACATTTGTTGTTGATTTCATGTAAATTCATGTTCGTTGATAACTAAACCAAATGTAACACAAAACTAGACAATGAAATGATGTCTGTGCCCAGTGGGTTAGCTGACACACAGTAGTGTCAGGTTCAGACTGACAGTGAATCAAATCATTACAATCAGATTATTATTGAAAGCATTTCTGCTCTACCCATGTTATCTGCAACATGACACACGAAAAGACCTCTGAGATATCCGGGTATGCACAGGAGGTATGCACAGGAGGTATGCACAGGAGGTATGCACAGGAGGTATGCACAGGAGGTATGCACAGGAGGTATGCACAGGAGGTATGCACATGAGTTAGCTAGCATTATCCATCTCTATTTATCAGTGGAGGCTGCTGAGAGGAGGACCATGTGTTTGATGTATTTGATACCATTCCACAAGTTCGGCTCCAGCCATTACAACGAGCCCGTCCTCACCAATTAAGGTGCCAACAACCTCCTGTGCTATATATGCAAACTATGTAAAATATATATATATGTTTGTACACTTAGGCCTACAGGTTATTGTTCCTTGTTTAAAATTCTGAGCATTAAATATTAAAGCAATTGTTTTCTTCATAGTGTCTTACACTACTTGTTATATAGCTACAGTATTAATCTTTATCTGCTTCTTGGTGATGGAACCACTGCCTGTTTTAACCTGAAAAGATCTGCATTGGCACAATATATGAAACAACATGTATGTATTTATGTACAGTATGTATGTATTTACAGTACCAGTCAAAAGTTTGGACTCATTCAAGGGTTTTTAATTTTTTTTTAAACCATTTTCTAAATTGTAGAATAATAGTGAAGACATCAACATTATGAAATAACACATATGGAATCATGTACTAACCAAAAAAGTGTTAAACAAATCAAAATATATTTTATTTTTGAGATTCTTCAAAGTAGCCACTCTTTGTCTTGATGACAGCTTTGCACACTCTTGGTATTCTCTCAACCAGCTTCAGCTGGAATGCTTTCCCAACAGTCCTGAAGGAGTTCCCACATATGCTGAGCACTTGGTGGCTGAGTTTCCTTCACTTAATGCGTTCCAACTCATCCCAAACCATCTCAATTGGGTTGAGGTCAGGTGATTGTGGAGGCCAGGTCATCTGATGCAGCACTCCATCACTCTCTTTCTTGGTTAAATAGCCCTTATACAGCCTGGAGGTGTGTTGGGTCATTGTCCTGTTGAAAAACAAATGATAGTCCCACTAAGCCCAGACCAGATGGGGTGGTATATCGCTGCAGAATGCTGTGGTAGCCATGCTGGTAAAGTGGGCCTTGAATTGTAAATAAATCACTGACAGTGTCACCAGCAAAGCACCCCCACACCATCACACCTCCTCCTCCACGCTTCATGGTGGGAATCACGCATGCGGAGATCATCCGTTCACTTACTCTGCGTCTCACAAAGACACAACGGTTGGAACCAAAAATCTCAAATTTGGACTCATTAGACCAAAGGACAGATTTCCACTAATCTAATGTCCATTTCTCATGTTTCTTGGCCCAAGCAAGTCTCTTCTTATTATTGGTGTCCTTTAGTAGTGGTTTCTTTGCAGCATTTCGACCATGAAGGCCTGACTCCGACAGTCTCCTCTGAACAGTTGATGTTGAGATGTGTCTGTTAGTTGAACACTGTGAAGCATTTATTTGGGCTGCAATTTCTGAGGCTGGTAACTCTGATGAATTTATCCTCTGCAGCAGAGTTAACTCTTGGTCTTCCTTTCCTGTGGCAGTCCTCATGAGAGACAGTTTCATCATAGAACTTGATGGTTTTTGAGACTGCACTTGAAGAAACTTTCAAAGGTCTTGACATTTTCTGGATTGAGTGAGCTTCAAATCTTAAGGTAATGATGGACTGTCATTTCTCTTTGCTTATTTGATCTGTTCTTGCCATAATATGGACTTTGTTGTTTACCAAATAGGGCTATATTCTGTATACCACCCTTACCTTGTCACAACACAAATTATTGTCTGAAATGTATTAAGAAGCAAATAAATTCCACAAATGACCTTTTAACAAGGCACAGCTGTTCATATTTAAATGCATTCCAGGTGACTACCTCATTAAGCTAGTTGAGAGAATGCCAAGAGTGTGCAAAGCTGCCATCAAGGCAAAGGGTGGCTACTTTGAAGAATTTAAAATATAAAATATATTTAGATTTAGATTTGTTTAACACTTTTTTGGTTACTACATGATTTTATATGTGTTATTTCATAGTTTTGATGTCTTCAATGTTATTCTACAATGTAGAAAATAATCAAAATAAATAAAGACCCTGGGAAGAGTAGGTGTGTACAAACTTTTGACAGGTACTGCATGTACTGTATGTATGGAACAATATGTGTATGGAACAATGTATGGAACCAAATATGAACAACTATATTGAAAAAAATGTGCTGTCTTGGAAAACTGTCCCTCAAACAGGATAACAATACAATAATGTTTAATATTGGCACAGCACTGATAGCCATCCATGATGTAAATTCTCTATAACACTTTGTGAAAGTTTGACCCATTGGAGACATTTCCAGATTTGATGTTTCATGAGTTGCTTCATGAAACCAAACTTGTGGCACCCTAATGGGGTCACAATTGCAGAGCTTAAATTTAACTGGAGCTGTTAGTCACTGAAGGAAAACCCTGCTTATGCTCCTCAATGGGAGGAAGCTGTATCACTGTCTGTTTGGGCTGCAGCGGGAACATGAGGATGCAGAAACATGTCAACAAAGTTTTAGTTAAAAGCTTTGTATCAGCATTAGTTATTCTGGATTCCAGGAGAACGTAACAGTCTGCATGGAGCCAATGTATCTCTTATGGGGTCTTTGGAGACAAAGGTTGACTTAATCTATTGTAGAAAAGTTTGGTATTTGCCCTGATCAAAGACATGCTTGTTTTCCTTAGCCATACGGTGATGCCTGAGCTTCCCTGCAGTATGGGCTTATGTATAGACCTGAAATACACGTGAAGAACCAACTTTGAAGCCTTGAAGGGACTTACAGGCATAGCCCTGGAAACAATGGGGAGACGATAGGTAACCAACAGGGGCCTAGGGAACTGTAGCCTAGACGTGGATAGATAGGTGAAGGACAGGAAAGCCTACCTGTTCGGGGCCCTGGAAGCAGATTCGGCACTGCGGCGAGCGCATGCCACTGTCCAAGCTGCTAGTGAGCGATACAGTGTCCAGGCTCGCTTGGAGCTTCGCATTCTTTTCCTCGAATGCCAGGCTCCGCGGCCGGGGATTGGTGCCATAGTACTCTTCCTCGTCGTCCCGGGTAGAGCAGTCGAATGGTGGCCACCCGCAGCCTCCTACCCCGAGCCCTCGCATGCTGCTTGTTCGTCTGTCTGGGTTTGTGTCAGAATCGGTCCCCCGTCTTAAGCCAGACCGCATCAAAACCAGCACTTTCAGTTCATTGAAAAACATACGGATCCGGTACTTTAACATCATGAACTAGCCCACATAGGCAAAATGCGGCTGTAGGGTGAAATAGAAGGTATCAATAAATTGAGTTGTATAAATCAGGCATTTCTTATGCACGATTTGAGAGCCAAAATGGGCTTTGTAAGTAGCCTATTATTATTACAAAGTGCAAACCTATTTGGTTCAAATCGCCTTCTCTAGCTATGGGCTATACTATCAAAACAAAAATATCAGATGTTTCTATAAAAAGCATGACTGCCGACCAAAAAATATTGGTCAACGGAAATCAAAATATTACAATGTAAATAGATTGTATCACTCCTTGATACATTTTCTCTGTTACCATGTGTAGCCGATAGACAATGCGGAAGTTTTTCATGGATGGGCAGTTTCTTTTGGGATTCAACGGATGCCGATACAACAATTCCCGATAGCTTTCAGTGTGAGCGATGAGCATAACCAAACAGCAATAGGATCAAACTGAATCCCCTCATGTACATTTTCGATCCAGTCACTTATGGCACAATGGCAAAGCTTGCGTTTAACGGGAGCTGTCCAAGGTTCTGAAAGAAAATTCTATCGCAAGCTGAGAGGGAGCAATATAGAGTGGAGCGGGTAGCGTTGAAGGCTCAGGGATAATATACAATGTTATTAAAAAAACAGATGTCGCTATGTCATCAGTAATTCCACCGAGTCATTTTGGGGTGTTGCTTTCATCTGTTTAGTCCGTACAAAAAATGCCAGTTGACAACCATCTCTTTAGTTTGTCCCTCAATGGCATGCTAGACTTCAGAACACCGTATTGTCTCTTCCCCTGTTTTTCCTTACTGGTTTTTCTGGCTGATAGATAGAGAATATGTCCCACACGGTTCCCTCTCCACATAAGTCCGAGAGCCACTTCACTATCCAACGTGTTCGCATTTTAAACAGGATAGGACGAGACACCAAAAACCTGTAGAAGAACACACATCCTTTTGCCATTGAAATTCCATGCTGTTTTTTGTTCTTCCTGCAGCGACTCCTGCAGAACACACACCAGGAAGAACAGAGATGCCAGGGAATAACCCCCCAGAGTATGGGAACGAAGCAAACCGATTACATCGCCATGCCAGATCAACTTTGCCACCAAATAACGGGTTCGTTTACTACCAATAACTAATTACGTCCATTCAACAACAATAAAACGCTATTTGACGTGGCATTGTATAAATACTTGCTTCTGTCAGCAGTGCCTCCATCGAAATGGATTTGGTGGACGGACAAACAGAGGATCCTGCCATAAAAATGCATGCTAGCCTAATTGAAACACATATGTGTTTTTTTGTATCGTTGTTGTCACCTCGTTTTCCTATGATTATTCCTTCCTCAGTCTATCCGCGAAGGAAAAACATATCTGCCTTGTGACTGCGCATTGGCAGAAGCCGCTATCCGAGGTTCTGATTTTCATGTGACGTTGCGGCCACGTGCTAGTCAGTGTATCCCGGGAAATCTAAACGGTGTATGTAATGTCAATGGACAGGGACTGATATTAGTAGTCTGCCACCTCCATGGGGTGAACCTTCTCTCAAATGTCTCTCTCTTGTTACATATGCCTATGCATAGTTTATTCAACGTTCTCTCAAACAAGTCTAGGCCTATCATCTAAATAGATATTAGGCTCTTGGCTTACATGAATGTTGTAATAATACACATTGCTTCACTGGCTACCCAACCACTGTTGTGTTCTTTCATGAAGTTCAGCCATGTGTTATTTAATGCCACAAAGAAAATGATGAACGAATTTCAAAGAACTTGGCCAAGCAGCATCCAACGACTGAATAGATTAACCATGCCATAACTAGATTAGAGTTGAATCACAGCCATATGAAAACATTAGTCACAGAGATATGAAAGCAAGGATGTGAGGAGGGTAAAGCCTCTGTGTATTGTGAGCGATGTCTGTCGGGGCCGGACCCCCGCCGAGAGGCATCCCGGGATCGAACTCTCAAGGGGGCGGATGCTCTCTGTCGGCTCCACATGCAGCAGCCTATATGGAGCCGAACCCACGTGTACACAGATTTAAACTCAATAATAAATTAGCGGAAAAATAAAGCAGTTTAGTGATTCCTCTGTAAGGCACAAAACTACCAAACTCGCCTACGGAAACAGGAAAAAAACAAACAAGTATTTAAGCACATTATTTTATTTTAAGAAAATTAAAATAGTAATTCATAGAAAATATGCAAGCATTTCCATGGTCACGTGACAAGAAAAACAATTTTGCTTAGCAAACGATATGTTTAGGAAATCAAACAATTATCCATCAGAGATTTTTGTTAGGCCATTTTGTGTATTTCCTCTTCCATTTATTCACCCAGTGCTTTTAGAAGCTCCTAGTCCACCTGGGGGCATCCGGTTAACGGATGCTGTCCTTGGTTCTGAAATGAAGACCATTCAATTCTAACATGCTACATTCGGTAGCAAGGTCCCTCCTGGGCCTGAGGGACCAAAGTTGACAAAACTGTATAAAAAACATTCCCCTTTACCAATAGGAAAACGCAACCAAAATAAACAAAACATGTAATACTAAAACCAATTGGATAGAGGAGTAGGCTACCCCTGTGTCCTGACCCAATGTCTTACCTGGCCTCTGATACTGGTTTTGATTGCTATCAAATCAACCTGCTTGCAGTTTTAAACTACGTCATTTTGAATCCTCATCTTCCCACTGCAACAGTCGACAGGTCGTCATTGTTGTAAAACAGAATGGGTTCTTAATCAAACTCATGATAAAGGGCAAACTGTGTGGAGGCCAACATTAAAATGGATCTCTCCAGTATATGGATGCACCCAGCTTCAAAACATTGTCTGTCATGATCACTTTTTAAACTTCAATAACTCAGCTTTATACTCAGCGTTACAATATAACACAAACTTTTCAGTGACTTCAAGTATTTTCACATTCTCCCATCCACTAAATGTATTAATCAATTAAACAGATGAAACAAGAGTGTTAAAGATAATTGTAACCAGTACAATTCATTATATGCTGACATATTAGTGCTGAAATTAGATCATTTGTGTGGAGGACAAGAGCCAAGAGAGGACAGGGAGACCCAGAAGTAGAGAGAAAAATAGATTTAGGTTTAGAGTCTACAATGGAAAATTGACAACCACTGTCTGTATGAGTGTTAAAAAATCAACACCCGGTAGGTAGGCCCACATCACATCACATTTCATACTATCTATTTAAGAACAACCGGTAGGTAGGCCCACATTTCATACTATCTATTTAAGAACAACCGGTAGGTAGGCCCACATCACATCACATTTCATACGATCTATTTAAGAACAACCGGTAGGTAGGCCCACATCACATCACATTTCATACTATCTATTTAAGAACAACCGGTAGGTAGGCCCACATCACATCACATTTCATACTATCTATTTAAGAACAACCGGTAGGTAGGCCCACATCACATCACATTTCATACTATCTATTTAAGAACATGAAGTTTAAATAAGCTCAGTCAGTTGACATCAACAGGCTAACTGTTGACGACAACATATATGCACTGACTCTGGATAAGAGCGTCTGCTAAATATAAATGTCAAATGTAATGTCCTTTGAAAAGGCCAGTGGATTGTCCAGGCAGGCTAACTCTGAGATTATGTCAGTGGGAGAGACACCACTACAGCACACAATGTTAGCTAAGTAATTGGGAGATAACTACCATGGGAGAAAGCAGAAACAACAAAAGGAAGAAAGATGATAGTGTAAAATTCAAAGGAAGAGATTAACAAAGATAGTGTCAAATTTAAAGCAACAGATGGACAAAGAGAGAGGGTGAAAGAGGGTGGTGGTTATGTCATAGATACATTAGTAATATTGGCTATTGGTCAAGAACAAAGCAACACCATTATGTCTCATAGGTTATCTGCAAGGGCTGAGCAGCTTTGTGACCATCAGTCTGAATAATAACACACACCAGCACACTAGAAGACTACAGACACTCACAAAAAAACACTGACAAGATACAGACACAGGTACACAAAACAGACACTTAGGCACTCAAACCAACACACACAGACACACACAGACACACACAGACACACACACACAGACACACACACACACACACACACACACACACACACACACACACACACACACACACACACACACACACACACACACACACACACACACACCGCCCTGGCTGAGTACAGTCTGTCTACACTCAGCCACGTCACCCACACGAAATGCACACAGATTGTACTGGCAAGGCAGCGTGTTCAAAGTACAAAGAAAACTCTCTCAGTTCAGCTGTCTAGCTTGTTTACCAGAAATACTACATTCACCAAGACTTATCTTCCCTGGCCCTGAACTTCTCACCCAATTATCCTCTTCCCATTATTGTGGGTCCTTACAAATCAATGATCAGCCTGACTACTCTTTGTCATTTGCTGCGGTTTTGATATATTACCATCGGAAACAAACAAATAGAGTGGAATAATAAACTCTAAAAGTGAAAATGATACAAAATAGGATACAGAATGACTTATAAGAGTACTTAAAAGTAGGCATTACTGGATAATCTTGGTCCCTCAAACAAACTGACTGGAGATCGTTCTACTCTCTGGTCTAGTAGTTGACAGGCTGCAGGCTGCCCAGGCCCTGTTAGCTCTCTGGTGGACAGATGGTCATCCCAACTCAGTGGTGCTACCGCAACCGTTATTGCAGCCAGCCACTCTGAGTGAAATATACCCTGGCATATGGGCCAGCATGGCGGGGAGGGTCCTGGCAGAGGGCCCACTGGAGGCCCAGCAGACAGGATAGGGCCCTGTGCTCGTTTGCCTGAGAGCATCCAACTTCACCATGGTGTTGGCAACTTACTAAGACAAGAGCGTCCCTCCTTCAGAATGTTATCGTTATAGGTGTTCAGACCCAACTGGGTCATGATGAAGTCTATAATAGGATCATTAAGAAGCCTGGTTAACTTAAGTACAAATAGAACAGCATTGAAGGTATTAGAGAAATGTTTTTGTGCCAAGCTAGCACATTTAGTTCCTTGGGAGTTGTGGGAACGTAGGCTTTTGGTTTCCCATTGGTTCTGGGAAAAAAGCCATATGTTTCCTAAACATTAAAACTGAACGTTTTTTAAACGTTCTGAGAATGGAAGTTAATATTTTGTCTGTTCTGGGAACATACATTTTTAAGTTGCTATGAGGTTCTCAGAATGTTTTACTATGGTTCGCTGAAAGTTTTCCTGGAGTTTTAATAATGTTTTGAGAGTGGAAATCCTAGTTTATTTGAAGATAATTAACTAACGTTCTGAGAACATGTTTCAATAAGACTTTTAACAACATTGCTGGTTTAACTGTTTTCAACTCCAAGCACAGAAAGACATTTATTTCCCTAAGCATTAATCATGCAAACACATTTATTTTTTATTGTGGCACAGCATCAGTGAGAGGTAAACCTATGATCTTCTGTTCTCAATCCATGTAATTAGTCCACTGAGCCACCAGGAAGGATCTAGAATGCCATGTTTTTTTTAAACTCAAAAAAGCTGTTCATTTCAGTCTACTCAAACATACCCCATTTAAAAGGAAACGAGCACTCATTAAGATCAGGTGTAGTTAATTAGTGGCCATGGCCAACACACCTGAACACGCTTAACAAGATAGAGGATAGAGAGAGTTTTGTTGATGCAGAGAACGGAACGTACAGTGTCTTCACAAAGTATTCACACGGTGAATCACACCCCTTGACTTTTTACAAATGTTGTTGTGTTACAGCCTGAATTTAAAATTGATTAAATTGAGATTTTGTGTCACTGGCCTACACACAATACCACATAATGTGAAAGTTGAATTATGGTTTTGGACATTTTTACAAATGAATAAAAAATGAAAAGCTGAAATGTCTTGAGTTAAGAAGTATTCAACCCCTTTGTAATAGCAGTCTAAATAAATTCAAAGTATACATTTGCTTAACAAGTCACATAATAAGTTGCATTGACTCACTTCGTGTGCAATATTAGGTGTTTAACATTATTTTTGAATGACTTCCTCATCTCTATACCCCACACATACAATTACCTTTAAGGTCATTTCAACACAGATTCAACCACAAAGATTAGGGATGTTTTCCAATGCCTTGCAAAGAAGGGCACCTATTGGTAGACGGGCAAAAACAAACAAACAGACATAGAGTATCCCCTTGAGCATGGTGAAGTTATTAATTACAATTTGTATTGTGTAGCAATACACCCAGTCACTACAAAGACAGATGAGTCCTTCCTAACTCAGTTGCTGAAGAGGAAGGAAACTGCTCAGGGATTTCACCATGAGGCAAATGGTGACTTTAAAACAGTTACAGAGTATAATGACTGTGATAGGAGAACTTTGAGGATGGATCAACAACAATGTAGTTACTCCACAATACTAATCTAAATTACATAGTGAAAAAAGGAAGACTGTACAGAATAAAACATTCCAAAACATGCATCCTGTTTGCAATAAGGCACTAAAGTAGAACTGCAAAAAATGTGGCTAAGAAATTAACTGTCCTGACTACAAAGTGTTATGTTTGGGGCAAATCCAACACAACACATCACTGAGTACCACTCTTAATATTTTCAAGTATGGTGGTGGCTGCATCATGTTATCGGTATGCTTGTCATCGGCAAGGACTAGGGAGTTTTTTAGGATAAAAATAAATGGACTAGAGCTAAGCACAGGTCAAATCCTAGAGGAAAACCTGGTTCAGTCTGCTTTTGAACAGACACTCTGTGTCACGTCCTGACCTTAGTTCCTTTTTTATGTCTCTGTTTTAGTTTGGTCAGGGCGTGAGTTGGGGTGGGCATTCTATGTTGTTTTTCTATGTTTTCCATTTATGTGTTTGGCCTGGTATGGTTCTGAATCAGAGGCAACTGTCGATCGTTGTCCCTGATTGAGAATCATACTTAGGTAGCCTGTTTTCCCCATTTTGGTTGTCAGTGATTGCTTTCTGTTTTGTGCGTATTCCTTACAGAACTGTTTCGTTTTCATTCTCGCTCTTTATTATTTTTGTCATTTCAGTATTCAGTTTATTTTGTTTATTAAAATGAACACTTACCACGCTGCACCTTGGTCCTCTTCTCCTTCACCAGACGAAAACCGTTACAGAATCATCCACCACAACTGGACCAAGCAGCGTGGTAACCAGGAGCAGAGGGTTCTGGACTCCTGGACATGGGAGGAGATTTTGGACGGTAGGGAACCCTGGGCACAGGCTGGGAAATATTGCCGCCACCGGGAAGAGTTGGAGGCAGCCAAAGCCGAGCGGCGGCATTATGAGGAGCTAGCACGGCAGCTAGCTGGGGGGAGGATCACATGGGGAGTGTGGCTAAGTCAGGCAGGAGACCTGAGCCAACTCCCCGTGCTTACCGTGGAGAGAGGTGGACCGGGCAGGCACCGTGTTATGCCGTGAGGCGCACGGTGTCCCCAGTGCACAGGCATAGCCCGGTGCGGTACATCGCAGCGCCTCGTATCGGCCAGGCTAGAGTGGGCATCGAGCCAGGAGAAATGAGGCCGGCACAGCGCATCTAGTCTCCAGTGCGTCTCCTCGGCCTGTCCCCGGTTCGCCAGCACAGCCCAGTGCGGTCTGTTCCACCCTGCCGCACTTGCCGGGCTACGGGGAGTATCCAGCCAGGACAGGTTGTGCAGGCTCGGTGCTCGAGACCTCCAGTGCGCCTCCACGGTCCTGTCCATCCCGTGCCTCCTCCACGCACCAGGCCTCCGTGGCAGTCCCACGCACCAGGCTGTCTCTCCGTCTCTCTGAGAATCATACTTAGGTAGCCTGTTTTCCCCATTTTGGTTGTGGATGATTGTTTTCTGTTTTGTGCGTATTCTTTACATAACTGTTTCGTTTTCATTCTCACTCTTTATTATTTTTTTCATTTCATTGTTCAGTTTATTTTGTTTATTAAAATGAACACTTACCACACAAGTCCCGAAATTTGCGACATTCTGGAAAGGACCCCGAAAATAATTTTTAACCATTTTCAAAAAAAGTTTTTTTTTTTTTTTTTTTCGGGACTTAACGGTGACCCCGCGGACATGCCGAATTTGCGACATTCTGGAAAGGACCCCGAAAATAATTTTTAACCATTTTCCCAAAAAGTTTTTTTTTTTTTTTTTTTTTTTTTCGGGACTTAACGGTGACCCCGCGGACATGCCGAATTTGCGACATTCTGGAAAGGACCCCGAAAATAATTTTTAACCATTTTCAAAAAAGCTTCTTTTTTTTTTATTTTTTTTTTTTGACCCCGCGGACATTTTGCGACATTCTGGACCATTTTCAAAAAACACAAGGCCAAATATACACTGGAGTTGTTTACCAATATGACAGTGAATGTTCCTGAGTGGCCTAGTTACAGTTTTGACTTAAATCATCTTGAAAATCTATGTCAAGACTTGAAAATGGCTGTCTAGCTATGATCAACAGCCAACTTGACAGAGCTTGAAGAATTAAAAAAAATAATAATGTTAAAATATTGTATAATCCAGGTGTGCAAAGCTCTTCGAGACTCACCTAGAAATACTTCCAGCTGTAATCGGTGCCAAAGGTGATTCTAACATGTATTGGCTCAAGGGTGTGGATCCGGATGTTAATTACATATTTCTGTATTTCATTTTCAATACATTTGCGATAATTTCTAAAAGCATGTTTTCACTTTGTCATTATGGGGTATTGTGTGTAGATGGGTGAGAGAAAAAATATACCGTGAACAAAAATATAAAACGCAATGTGCAACAATTTCAAAGATTTTACTGAGTTATAGTTCATATAAGGAAACCAGTCAATTGAAATATATTACAGATAGGCATCTGTTGGTCACAGAAACCTTTAAAAAAATTAGGGGCGTCTGGATCAGACAATCAGTCAGTCAGTATCTGGTGTGACCACCATTTGCCTCATGCAGTGTGACACATTTCCTTCGCATAGAGTTGATCAGGCTGTTGTTTCTGGCCTGTGGAATGTTGTCCCACTCCTCTTCAATGGCTGTGCGAAGTTGTTGGATATTGGTGAGAACTGAAACACGCTGTCGATTCAGAGCATCCCAAACATGCTCAATGGGTGACATGTCTGGTGAATATGCAGGCCAATGAAGAACTGGGACATGTTCTGCTTTCAGGAATTGTGTACAGATCCTTGCGACATGGGACCGTGCATTACCATACTGAAACATGAGGTGATGGCGGCGGATGAATGGCACGACAATGGGCCTCAGGATCTCGTCACGGTATCTCTGTGCATTCAAATTGCCATCGATAAAATGCAGTTGTGTTCATTGTCCGTAGCTTATGTCTGGTCATACCATAACCCCACCGCCACTGCACTCTGTTCACAACATTGACAACAGCAAACCGCTCGCCCACACGATGCCATACTAGACTGGCGGTTCTGGGC
Source organism: Oncorhynchus nerka (assembly GCF_034236695.1). Lineage (NCBI taxonomy): Eukaryota > Metazoa > Chordata > Actinopteri > Salmoniformes > Salmonidae > Oncorhynchus > Oncorhynchus nerka. The sequence continues at coordinate 69,887,251 of NC_088397.1, read as the reverse complement.
TGGCGTGGTTACACATGATCTGCGGTTGTGAGGCTGGTTGGACGTACTGCCAAATTCTCTAAAACGACATTGGTAGAGAAATCAACATTGCATTATCTCGCAACATGTCTGGTGGACATTCCTGCAATCAGCATGCCAATTGTACACTCCCTCAAAACTTGAGACATCTGTGGCATTATGTTGTGTGACAAAACTGCAAATTTTAGAGTGGCATTTTATTGTCCCCAGCACAAGGTGCACCTGTGTAATGATCATGCTGTTTAATCAGCTTCTTGATATGCCACACCTGTCAGATGGAGGGATTATCATGGCAAATGAGAAATGCTTAGTAACAGGGATGTAAACAAATTTGTGTACAAAATTAGAGAGAAATTAGCTTTTGGTGCGTATGGAACATTTCTGTGATCTTTTATTTCAGCTCATGAAACATATGACTGAACACTTTACATGTAGTGCATGTACTTTTGTTCAGTATATTTAATCAATTTTTAATTCAGGCTGTAACAAAACAAATCTGAAATAAATCAAGGGGTATGAATACTTTCTGAAAGTTTTCTGACCGTTACTAAAGTTTTCTTGTGGTTTTTATGGGATATTTTCTTAATGTTCTTGGAACAATGTGAGAACATGACTTTAAATAGAACCATAAGGAAACCTGAAGGAAACGTTATGCTGAAGTACTGAAATTCTCAAAGAAGAACGTTGTTTCTTAATGTTCTCTGAACAATTTGAGGACATTCCCAATTTCAAACCAGTTGGAATGTCATGCCCTGACCATAGAGAGTTTTTTATTCTCTATGTTGGTTAGGTCAGGGTGTGATTAGGTTGGGTCATCTAGGTGATTATATTTCTATGTTGGCCTGGTATGGTTCCCAATCAGAGGCAGCTGTTTATCGTTGTCTCTGATTGGGGATCATATTTAGGCAGCCATTTCCCCTTTGTGCTTTGTGGGATCTTGTCTAGTTATAGTTGCTAAAATGTACTTAGGTATCAAAAGTATTTTAAAAAATGGAGTACTTTTTCCACCACTAGTTACAATCAGTATCAGAATGGTAATAAACTGGTCTTATGTACAGATCTAAAACTAAAAGCATTGTATTTGGTTCAAAACATTCTCTAAGACCTAAACCTCAACTGGAGTTGTGTATAAAGTGTGTGACCATTGAGCAAGTTGAGGAAGATAAACTCCTAGGTATAACATTGGATGATCAATTATCATGGGCAAGTTATATTGACACAGTTGTTGTGAAGATGGAGAGGGGTATGTCTGTTGTAAAAATATGTTCTGTGATTTCGACAGAAATCATCTGTACTAGTGGTTCCGGCTCTGGTCTTCTCCCATCTTGATTACTGCCCTGTAATATGGTCAAGTGCAGCAAAGAAAGACCTAGCAAAGCTGCAGCTGGCTCAAAACAGAGCAGCATGCCTTGCCCTTAACTGCACATACAGAACTGAAATCAACAACATGCATACCAGTCAGGTCGACGAGAGATTAACTGCTTCTCTTCTAGTTTTTATGAGAAATATTATTGTGATGACAATTCCAGATTGTCTGCATAATCAAATAACATTAAACTCAGACACCCATACATACCCCACAAGACATGCCACCAGGGGTCTCTCTTCACAGTCCCCAAGTCCAAACAAATTCACGGCAACGCACAGTATTATACAGAGCCATAATTGCATGGAACTCCCTTCCATCTCCAATTACTCAAGCAAACAGCAAAATTACCTTTAAAAACGGATTAAATAACACCTCATGGAACGGCAGGATACACAAACACAGGCACACACACACACACACACACACACACACACACACACACACACACACACACACACACACACACACACACACACACACACACACACACACACACACCATTTTTGTTGTTGTATTGTTTGTATTCTTTTTTGTTGTTGTATTGTTTGTATATCGTATTTTACATTTAAATGACTGTCCTTGTCTATCCGTGTTCTGTTACTTGTCATGTTTTGTGTTTTTTTTGTGGACCCTAGGAAGAGTAGCTGATGCTTCTGCAAAAGCTAATGGTTATCCAAATAAAATAAAATAAACAGATAGGGTTAGGGTATGGACATCCCAAGATCACGGAGAGCACTAACCAAATGAATATACAGAATCATTTGAGTTGAATAACTCATTCTGAATACTTCCTTTGGAATGCATGGGGGTTTGGTCTCTCACAGCAAACCAGAGTAGTAGATGAGCCTAGCAACAGCAGTTATCCGCCAATAGCAGCGCGATGAAGAGCTGGGAGGGGTTTGGTGCGCGGTCCTCATTCATCACTCACGGAGCTCTGCGCGCGCCGGGGCAGACCTGAGTCACAAACTCTTCTTCAATGTTTCTAGTGTAAATTGTCTATGAAGGAAATAAACCAGGTAATGTTTTACATGAGAAAAAAAGGTCAATAATTAGCATGTCATAGAATTCATTATTTATTAAAGATTCACTCACTCATAACGTTTATAAACATTTGAACATGTAGGCTAATTGGCAGATGTATCATACAACAGAACTACTTAGTGGTTGGCTAAGTTATATATTGCAAAGCTGTCATGATTATTTTGGGGGGGGTAAATAGATGTTTGGCTCCGCCTTGTAAGACGACAGGAAGCGCCTCCACTACCAAGTGATTTGCCTGTTTTAAGAAAAGTGAAGTAAGGCCGAAGTTAAATCGAAGGATTTGATCGAAGACATCCGCAAGTTTATGGTGAAATCTATGTGCGACCTACCTCGAATGTGGTTTGATACTAAAGAACCAAGTGAAAAACATGTTTTCGTTCATGCACTAAATGTAGCAGTATAGCCAGTTAACGAAAACGTCAAGAAACGTGGTAAGTAGCTTATTAGATCCAATTTAGTTAAAACACTGTTCACATCATCTTGTAAATATGTTTAAAAACCAGATGTCGCTAGTTGCACTAGTGTCAGATCATAGGCCTGACCACACAAGTTCTGCACAACTTGGTGCATGGATTTCCTATTGCCTCTACAAATGTTTGCCATGCCAAAGAGAAGTGTGGAACCATGATTTAACATTAAATATTTTTTGGCACGTCTTAAACTGCGTTTAAGAGTTATTGTGGCATATCGATTCTGTGTTTACTGATTTAATTAACAAAAAAATAGTTCTGGAGGAATCACGTTTCGGGGGGGGGGGGCTTTCGTTTTCCTGCCTTATGCCACAAGTTCTGGCCAATATTTTGCTAGCGTTACCTACTTTTGCTTGCTTAGAAGTTTATTCTGGTGATAAAATACAAGGACAACCACATATTACATGATGGTTATTACCATTGTAAATGGACATAGGTAAATTAACAATGAAAGTTGTCCAACCTTTTGTTTTTTGGGGTAGAATATAGAGCCACATTAGGAAATATTTCAGATGTATTTGATGTACCATTGTTTGGACCATTTTAAATATAGAAAAAATACCAATTTGTTATATGTCCCTTCCTGGCCTGGTTGTCAACCAGGAGACTACCCATTGTATACTTGCTGGCTCTAGGAGTAGCTAAGGATGGCAACTTGGTAAAAACATTAAGGACTGGTTTCCCAGACCCAGATTAAGCCTAGACATTATATATGGTGAATCTATTGAAATAGTGTTTTAGATTTCAGTTTCCATTTAACCCATCTAAACAGTAGGCTACAGTTCCTTTGACATGCCATAGGCCTATTTCAAGTCCCGTCTTGTGACTGTCGAATTTGTATAGCGCCTCACAATCATCAAACATAACATAGCCAGCCAGCACAGCTATCTTTTTAAAACTTCACCAAATATTTTCTAAACATTACTTTTCTGGCACTCCCTTTTCTTTATTTCAACTCTCCTTTTGCAGCTTTTGTCTCATTGAGTTAAACTTCGAAAATTACCTTTTTGCCTCTGTGGGATTATATTAACTTTTTCTGCCCGTTCCCAAAAGCATTATCAGTTTGTTTTTTTTTTTTTTTTTTTTTTTTTTTTTTTTTTTTTCTACTGTGTTATTGACTTGTTAATTGCTTACTCCATGTGTAACTCTGTGTTGTCTGTTCACACTGCTATGCTTTATCTTGGCCAGGTCGCAGTTGCAAATGAGAACTTGTTCTCAACTAGCCTACCTGGTTAAATAAAGGTGAAATAAAAAAATAAAATAAAAATTATTTGGTGTAGGCAATTTGGTGTGTTTACAATTAAGCCATAACGTTTAGGCTTATGCACTAATACCAGAAAGCCTAAAATAATGACAGAAAAACCTCAATGTAGCCTATATGAATTGCACAAGAATTATACATTTGTGGGTTTAAGGTATTGTTTCTCTTCATACAACTCACCACCCACCCGCCCTTCAGCCACATAGTAGTGACCCTAAACCCGTCCACGAGTTATGAGTCAACCCGCGCATCACTAACACACAATCTTTCTGACAGCCTCTTCCACTCTGGAATGCAGAGGTTACCCCAGCTAATGAGGTCCAGTGCTCTAGAAGGTGAAAGGTTGTTAGAGGGGTAATGAGCTGGACCTAAGACAGGTGGACCTCTATTTTGGAAAGCACGTGGCAGGGAGGGGACAGTGTCTTACTGTAGAAGGACATTGTAGTCATACCGTACCTATTGTTCTCTTTCTGTCTGCCAGCCAGGCCATGGCCCAGGGCAGTGAGGTCCAGTACGAGCCGGTGGCAGAGATCGGAGGCGGTGCATACGGGACGGTGTACAAAGCTCGGGACCTGGAGAGTGGCCAGTTTGTAGCTCTGAAGAGCGTTCGCGTCCAGACGGACCAAGATGGCCTCCCTATCTCCACAGTCAGAGAGGTGGCCCTGCTGAAGAGACTGGAGCAGTTTGACCATCCCAACGTGGTCAAGTTAGAACACATTCATTCATTGAACCTTTATTTAAAGTGATAGTTCACACCAAAAAAAAAGATTGTCAAATGTTTTCAGGCCAGGAAAGAGGTCTAGTTTTCAGATGAGTTCACGTTCCATGCAACTTTTGTGTAGATCTAGGTATAAGCCTCAACCCCATTTGGAATGTAAAGAGACTTCTTTCGAGGTCTGAAAACCAACACACCTACACACTAATAGGCCTTTGACGACCGATAAACACACATACTGGTTACATACTCTTGCTTTCAAATGTCAGTAGATTCATGTACATTTTGGGGTAGGTGCAACATAAGAAAGAACAATTCAAGTGTTTGAGGGAAAAAGGTCTAACTGGTGTCTCCAAGTGGCCACACCTCTCCAAACTGTGCTCAGTTCCTAAGTCATTTCAATGCACTTTTATTACTCAAGGAAAGAGCCTTCAACTATAAGGTGTTTTTTTTAGCTCTCCTAGCTCTGCCATGAAGGAACTGAGACAAGAATAATTTTTGTTTGGGAACACAGTCCTGCGTCCCCACCATCACACAATTACTGTTTACGCAATCCAAAATCTTTTATTATAATTTGCAATCTGGGTCAGCTGGGCATCATTTGAAAACTTCTTGCCAAAATGACTAGCTAAGTAATAAAATACGACCATAGTGTTTCACAAGGCACTTCAGACAAACAAATAGTAATTTTGGTGCGTATGGAATGGAGTCATGAGTGCATTCAAGTGTGGGTTCCCGAGTCAAATTTTCTTCACAATACGACAAACCGCTTAATTCATGTCAGGATGACCCAGGGTATGACAAGTCATTCTTGGAAATGTTGATACTGTAAAGCGATCATAAACGTTGATGCTGTAAATTACATGAGTTTTCAGATATGGAAATGTGAAGTGCACATTTGGACTGTGTGGTTTGCTTGTATGACCGGCCGGGATGTCCTTGTCCCATCACGCTCCAGCGACTCGTGGGGGACCGGGCGCATGCACGCTGACACAGTTGCAAGCGTTACGGTGTTTCCTCCGACACATTGGTGCAGCTGCCTTCTGGGTTAAGCGAGCAGTGTGTCAAGAAGCAGTGTTGCTTGGCAGGGTCATTTTCCGGAGGATGCATGGCTCTCAACCTTTGCCTCTCCAGAGTCTGTACGGGAGTTGCAGCCATGGGACAATACTGTAACTACTAATTGGATATCATGAAAAAGGGAAAGAAAAAAAAGTACTTTAAAAAGGGAATGAATCCCATAAAGTAATCAACACACCCATACACGTAAATTGTTCCTCTCCACCAATAGCGCCTTTGAACTGCATAAACATGCACAAACACATTAACACAGTCACAAACGCTCTCAATCACACAGTCGGTGTTGGTTGTGTTGTGACTTGTAGCCTGAGACTTCAGTTTTGACCTGATCACCTGTATCTCTACAACCCTCCGCCCACATAGCCACAGAACTGGGTAATGCTTAAGGACTGACTGGTATGTTTTGATAAGTAGGTTCTATAAAGGTTATTAGCTAGCGACGGACTCACCATGGCATGCCTCATTCAGATTATGATGAATGACCATAAACTTGTCTGTTTGACTGTGTATTAAGAGCGATCCCACACATGGTATGTGTGCTGCTGTCAGGTGCTTGGATTTTAACCTGCACCACAATAATGACTAATCTCTGAGAAGGCATGGCAGCTGAAATGTTACCAGAACTGTAGTGCAGGTTAAATTAAATCCCTTGAGAGCAGCACACACAATGGGCTTGCTCTCTATCTAGTGTTGTGGATGGCCCAGCACTAGTGTGAAAGTTAGGGATGTGTGCATATCACACATCAGTACATCAGGCTCATGGGCGTGTGTGTTCTGTGTTTGTGTGTACGTCAGGCTCATGGGCGTGTGTGTTCTGTGTTTGTGTGTACGTCAGGCTCATGGGCGTGTGTGTTCTGTGTTTGTGTGTACGTCAGGCTCATGGGCGTGTGTGTTCTGTGTTTGTGTGTACGTCAGGCTCATGGGCGTGTGTGTTCTGTGTTTGTGTGTACGTCAGGCTCATGGGCGTGTGTGTTCTGTGTACATCAGGCTCATGGGCGTGTGTGTTCTGTGTTTGTGTGTACGTCAGGCTCATGGACGTGTGTGCCACCCTGAGGACGGATCAGGAGACTAAAGTCACCCTGGTGTTTGAGCACGTGGACCAGGACCTTAAGACCTACCTAGAGAAGGCCCCCGCCCCAGGACTGCCCCCCAGCCGCATCCAAGTAAGAAGCCCCCTCAGTTCCCCGTTAGCCATGTAAAATATAACATATTAGGTCCCTGTAAACCATGTAAAATATAACCTATTAGGTCCCCGTAAAACCATGTTAAATACACTACATGACCAAAAGGAAAGGGCCTTCCCCAAACTAGAAAGTTGGAAGCACAGAATCGTCTAGAATGTCATTGTATGCTGTAGCGTTAAGATTTACCTTTACTGGAACTAAGGGGCCCGACCAATGAAAAACAGCCCCAGACCATTATTCCTCCTCCAACAAACTTTACATTTGGCACTATGCATTCGGGCAGGTAGCGTTCTCCTGGCATCCGCCAAACCCATATTCGTCCGTCGGACTGCCAGATGGTTAAGCGTGATTCATCACTCCAGAGAACGCGTTTCAACTGCTCCAGAGTCCAATGGCGGCGAGCTTTACACCAGTCCAGCCAACGCTTGGCATTGCGCATGGTGATCTTAGACTTGTGTGCGGCTGCTTGGCCATGGAAACCCATTTCATGCAGCTCTAGACGAACATTTATTGTACTGACGTTGCTTCCAGAGGCAGTTTGGATTGGAACTTGGTAGGAAGTGTTACAAACAAGGATATGTTTTTTTTAACGCGCTACGCACTTAATCACTCACCGGTCCCGTTCGGTGAGCTTGTGTGGCCTTCCACTTTGCGGCTGAGCCGTTGTTGCTCCTAAACGTTTCCACTTTACAATAACAGCACTTACAGTTGACCTGGGCAGAAATTTGACGAACTGACTTGTTGGAAAGGTGGCATTCTAGGATGATGCCAAGTTGAAAGTCACTGAGCTTTTCAGTAAGGCCATTGTACTGCCAATGTTTGTATATGGAGATTGCATGGCTGTGTGCTCGATTTTATACACCTGTCTGCAACGGGTGTGGCTGAAATGGTGGAATCCACTATTTTGAAGGGGTGTCCACATACTTTTGTATATATAGTGTTTAACATATTAGGTCATGTTTTTATTTTTATTTTTTATTTCACCTTTATTTAACCAGGTAGGCAAGTTGAGAACAAGTTCTCATTTACAACTGCGACCTGGCCAAGATAAAGCATAGCAGTGTGAACTGACAACAACAGAGTTATACATGGAGTAAACAATAAACAAGTCAATAACACAGTAGCAAAAAAGAGTCTTTATACATTGTGTGCAAAAGGCATGAGGTAGGCGAATAATTACAATTTAGCAGATTAACACTGGAGTGATAAATTATCAGATGGTCATGTGCAGGTAGAGATACTGGTGTGCAAAAGAGCAGAAAAGTAAATCAATAAAAACAGTATGGGGATGAGGTAGGTAAATTGGGTGGGCTATTTACCGATGGACTATGTACAGCTGCAGCGATTGGTTAGCTGCTCAGATAGCAGATGTTTAAAGTTGGTGAGGGAGATAAAAGTCTCCAACTTCAGCGATTTTTGCAATTCGTTCCAGTCACAGGCAGCAGAGAACTGGAAGGAAAGGCGGCCAAATGAGGTGTTGGCTTTAGGGATGATCAGTGAGATACACCTGCTGGAGCGCGTGCTACGAGTGGGTGTTGCAATCGTGACCAGTGAACTGAGATAAGGCGGAACTTTACCTAGCATGGACTTGTAGATGACCTGGAGCCAGTGGGTCTGGCGACGAATATGTAGCGAGGACCAGCCGACTAAAGCATACAGGTCGCAGTGGTGGGTGGTATAAGGTGCTTTAGTAACAAAACGGATGGCACTGTGATAAACTGCATCCAGTTTGCTGAGTAGAGTATTGGAAGCTATTTTGTAGATGACATCGCCGAAGTCTAGGATCGGTAGGATAGTCCGTTTTACTAGGGTAAGTTTGGCGGCGTGAGTGAAGGAGGCTTTGTTGCGGAATAGAAAGCCGACTCTTGATTTGATTTTCGATTGGAGATGTTTGATATGAGTCTGGAAGGAGAGTTTACAGTCTAGCCAGACACCTAGGTACTTATAGATGTCCACATATTCTAGGTTGGAACCATCCAGGGTAGTGATGCTAGTCGGGCGTGCGGGTGCAGGCAGTGAACGGTTGAAAAGCATGCATTTGGTTACGGAAGGAGTGTTGTATGGCATTGAAGCTCGTTTGGAGGTTAGATAGCACAGTGTCCAAGGACGGGCCAGTAGTATACAGAATGGTGTCGTCTGCATGTAAACCATGTTAGAGGTAGTCCACCCAACACTATACACTTGCATGATCTTCCACCTACTTTGGCTGTTGTCAGTTGACCAAGACTGTCCCTGCTCTTTGCCTCCACACACCTGCAGTGTTTGGTAATCAGAAGCGTTTGGATAGCAGTACTAGACCTCCAATAGTTGAAGTAGAACTTCTGCCACATTGCTAACGAAGCGGTAAGGTATAGGGGCCAGGGACTGAAATGGAACCAGGCCTAGGGCTGTTAGTGACCATTCTACCGACAGTCACGAGGCATGACCGCAGTCAAATTCCACGTGACCGTTTAGTCACGTTAACTAGGCTTCTCCAAGCTCTGATGCTGCTGATGGTCATTAGTAGTCTACCAAACTTGCTAACTGCCTGGTACTCAGCACTCTATTGTCCCTATAATCAATCTGACATCAATGTAATCAAAAATCTAATCAAACACTTTGAGAGCCCATGAACTCATATTGAGCAACGTTTCTATAGGCTATGGAAATGCATGCGAAATGAGTTTTGATGGCCTTAATTAAAATTAGGAGGATCCCATCAGGTCTCTATAGGCTCGGCCTACTATATTTATTTCTCAACTTTCCTAATATTAAGCACATTGCTTTGCTTTACAACAGGAGTATAGCCTACCTGGCTGGCATGAAAATGAACCACAGGAAAAGCGTCCTCCATTCACTATTTAAGTGCATAGATGACATGTTATTTATTTGTTGCCCCTGTTCCGAGACAGGTGCATGATAATGGTCCATTCTAAATCAAAACAAATTTCACACATATTATTTAGTATTTGTAAAGACAATATTTAATCAACAATAGTCTGTTGAGTGACAATATTAGCCTATCACTTGTGAATGATGCCCAGCTTGTGTGCAGTAAGGCAGAAAATGGGGCATGCCTTTTTTTGCGACTTTTTCAAATCATAGTCCCACACTTCATATAGCCTAGCCCATCGGCCTGTATGTTTTAATAAGGTTTGTATCACAACTCATATAGCCTAGCCCATCGGCCTGTATGTTTTAATAAGGTTTGTATCACAACTCATATAGCCTAGCCCATCGGCCTGTATGTTTTAATAAGGTTTTATCACAACTATCACAACTCATGTTTTAATAAGGTTTGTATCACAACTCTAGCCCATCGGCCTGTATGTTTTAATAAGGTTTGTATCACAACTCATATAGCCTAGCCCATCGGCCTGTATGTTTTAATAAGGTTTGTATCACAACTCATATAGCCTAGCCCATCGGCCTGTATGTTTTAATAAGGTTTGTATCACAACTCATATAGCCTAGCCCATCGGCCTGCCACAACTCATATAGCCTAGCCCATCGGCCTGTATGTTTTAATAAGGTTTGTATCACAACTCATATAGCCTAGCCCATCGGCCTGTATGTTTTAATAAGGTTTGTATCACAACTCATATAGCCTAGCCCATCGGCCTGTATGTTTTAATAAGGTTTGTATCACAACTCATATAGCCTAGCCCATCGGCCTGTATGTTTTAATAAGGTTTGTATCACAACTCTAGTATCGGCCTGTATGTTTTAATAAGGTTTGTATCACAACTCATATAGCCTAGCCCATCGGCCTGTATGTTTTAATAAGGTTTGTATCACAACTCATATAGCCTAGCCCATCGGCCTGTATGTTTTAATAAGGTTTGTATCACAACTCATATAGCCTAGCCCATCGGCCTGTATGTAGGTTTGTTTTAATAAGGTTTGTATCACAACTCATATAGCCTAGCCCATCGGCCTGTATGTTTTAATAAGGTTTGTATCACAACTCATATAGCCTAGCCCATCGGCCTGTATGTTTTAATAAGGTTTGTATCACAACTCATATAGCCTAGCCCATCGGCCTGTATGTTTTAATAAGGTTTGTATCACAACTCATATAGCCTAGCCCATCGGCCTGTATGTTTTAATAAGGTTTGTATCACAACTCATATAGCCTAGCCCATCGGCCTGCCTGTATGTTTTAATAAGGTTTGTATCACAACTCATATAGCCTAGCCCATCGGCCTGTATGTTTTAATAAGGTTTGTATCACAACTCATATAGCCTAGCCCATCGGCCTGTATGTTTTAATAAGGTTTGTATCACAACTCATATAGCCTAGCCCATCGGCCTGTATGTTTTAATAAGGTTTGTATCACAACTCATATAGCCTAGCCCATCGGCCTGTATGTTTTAATAAGGTTTGTATCACAACTCATATAGCCTAGCCCATCGGCCTGTATGTTTTAATAAGGTTTGTATCACAACTCATATAGCCTAGCCCATCGGCCTGTATGTTTTAATAAGGTTTGTATCACAACTCATATAGCCTAGCCCCTGTATGTTTTAATAAGGTTTGTATCACAACTCATATAGCCTAGGCCTGTATGTTTTAATAAGGTTTGTATCACAACTCATATAGCCTAGCCCATCGGCCTGTATGTTTTAATAAGGTTTGTATCACAACTCATATAGCCTAGCCCATCGGCCTGTATGTTTTAATAAGGTTTGTATCACAACTCATATAGCCTAGCCCATCGGCCTGTATGTTTTAATAAGGTTTGTATCACAACTGTATCACAATTTGATTTGATTTTGATTTGATTTAACTAAAGTGGCCAAATAACTACTTAAAATTAAGCACATTAATCCACTGATGAATAGAATAGGTCAACTTTTGTACTATGGGGGTTAGTATATTGACATAGGCTAGTGGTTTTGTTGTTCGTTAGGCCGACTCATCTTGTTGGCTGACGAAAGGGAAATGTGGACAGTTCTTCTAACATCTCAGAATTTGATAAGAAGGAAGCGTGCACTTGCATCCAGATGTATGTCTTCACTTGCCTACTTCGGAGCTGAGATAGATGCCTGTGAGAAGAACCCAATCACGTGACGGGTATTGGCTAATTAGAATTGCGAATTGCGATATCTGAGAGAGCCATGAGTGAGAGGTGCTTCGGAACACTCAGCCGGGAGAAGGGAATAAAAATGATTATATTCAGCCCAAGGGCACAACAGCCACTAGTCGCAAAAAGCATGGATTTTTTTAGGGGTCATTACGGCCACACTAGGGAGATGCCGCCAGGAAATTTGAGGCATTGTCAAGTGCTTTTCAAATTGTGAATGAGGGACTGATGAAGTGTGCACAGCCTGTGCAGGAAACAAAGCAGAGCTCATGCCTTTCATGAAACTTTTTTCAAATCATCATTAGTCGCATCATGCAGCCAACAAAAGTTGCATAAATAACTCTGAAATTAAGCATATAGGGGGACCTGTTTCTTAACTGCTCAACACAGAATAGCTTCATGTGGCACTCCCTCAGAAATCTTTTGGAGAAAACATCATTTCTATCTTATTCAGCAATATTCAAATGTATTATTCATACTATAAAATAATGCCACGAAATTCTAATCAAATCTTGTCTGCTAAATGAACTAGTGTAGCCCACAGCCATAGGGCTGACGTCTAAGGCACTGCATCTCAGTGCTAGAGGCATCCTGGTTCAAACCCAGGCTGCATCACAACCGGCCATGATTGGGAGTATAGGGTGGCGCACAATTGGCCCAGCGTCTTCTGGGTTTGGCCGGTTTAGGCCGTCATTGTAAATATGAATTTGTTCTTAACTGACTTGCCTAGTTAAATAAAAACAAATGGCATAGCCAGATCAGGGCCTAACATAAGGACCACTCAGAGTATGCTATTCTGTTCTTCTGAAGTAGATTACATTTTCTTCATATCATGTTTCTTTAGACCCATCTAAAACATGTAATGGATTTATTGTGATAGTGTAGGTTATATTCCATGGATTTATTAGACTTTTTAAAATGTAGATGTTCCAAAGGTCTGCATCAATGTCTGGTACACTATGCGTGGAAGCCAGGAGTTGCTAAATGTGTTTGTTATTTAACTGTCAGTTACCGTGAGACCGGCAGTTGACAATCACCGGCTGACAGAAATTCATGACCGCCACAGCCCTGTCCAGGCCTGTTTGCACACAGGACCAGCTGTACAGTCAGTATAGGTTTCTCTCTCATTCTACCTGGCTGGTTGTGATGGAAGACTGTTCAGTGGGTCGAGCATGGTACGCAGGTTAAATGTGTCCCCCTGTGTGTGTTAGGACCTGATGCGTCAGTTGCTGTGTGGCCTGGCATTCCTCCACTCGAACCGCGTGGTGCACCGGGACCTGAAGCCAGAGAACATCCTGGTCACCAGCCGTGGTCAGGTGAAGCTGGCCGACTTTGGACTGGCAAGGATCTACAGCTACCACATGGCCCTCACTCCTGTGGTAGGAAGACACACATTATGGTTGTGCATTGAAGGGGTCTCTGTGCATTCACCATAATGCTTACTTATGCTTTACACTTGGCATAAATACTCATATGCATTCATACTTCTCTCTCATCTTACTCATATCAAATCAAATGCATTTTTTATTCTTGTGGCAACTCTTGGGGGGGGGGGGGGGTCTGGAGGGCTGGTGTTTGGGAGCTTGGGTTGAGGGATCGCTGGTTCGGGTCCCCGTTTTTGACCTTGTGGAAGATCTGTCGACGTGCTCTTGAGCAGGACGTTGACCCTGGTTGCATCACTAATGTGATGTAGTTGTTGAGCGGCTTCACTGCAAGTATATTGTATGTTTTAAATATTCAATTAAAAAAATGTATTTGTCATGTGCCAAATACAACAGGGTAGACTTTATGGTGAAATGCTTACTTATGAGCCCTTTCCCAACAATGCAGAGTTAGACAGTATTTTTGTGTGTGCAAAAAATAAAAGGATATAGTAGCACAAAAAAATAACGAGGCTATATACAAAGAGTATAAGTACTGATTCAATGTGCAGGGGAGGTAGTTGTGGTAATCTGTACATGTAGATAGGGGTAAAAGTGACTAGGCAATCAGGATAGACAAACAGGATGAATCCCTGAACAAATTCCAGTCTTTGCTAGAGAAACAGTCCTGTAGCTTAGCATCCGTTTCATCAAACCACTTCCGTATTGAGCTCGTCAAAGGTACTTCCTGTTTGAGTTTTTGCTTTTAAGCAGGAATCAGGAGGATAGACTTCTGGTCAGATTTGCCAAATGGATGGTGTGGGAGGGCTTTGTATGTGTCTCTGTGTGGAGTAAAGTTGATCTAGAGTGTTTTGTTTTGCGTCTGATTGCACATGTGACATGCTGGTATAAATTCGGTATGGCAGATTTCAGTTTTCATGCATTAAAATTAATATGCATTCATAATACTACCAACTCTCTCCTCCACGACTCTCAGGTGGTGACTCTGTGGTACAGGCCTCCTGAGGTCCTGCTCCAGTCCACCTACGCCACGCCTGTGGACATCTGGAGCACGGGCTGCATCTTTGCTGAGATGTTCCGACGCAAGTGAGTGGTCAGGGCTTGTGAAGGCTTATTTGATGTACTGGGAAATACCTGTATTTATCTTTTGAGACTCGTAATGTACAATGAGTGTTCAAAACATTAAGAACACCTTCCTAATATTGAGTTGCACCCCCTGACCTCAGAACAGACTCAATTGGTCAGAGCATGGAGCGTGTCGAAAGCGTTCCACAGGGATGCTGGCCCATGTTGACTCCAATGCGTCCCAATTATATCAAATTGGCTGGATGTCCAACAATGCTTGGTTAAGTAAAAAATAGAAAATACAAGTAACATAATTAAACAGCAGCAGTAAAATAACAAGCGAGGCTTATACAGAGGGTACCGTTACAGAGTCAATGTACGGTTACTGGCCCAACGCTCTAACCACTAGGGTACCCACCACCCCCTACCTGCCGCCCTTTTGTCCAGATGGGAAAGGGCAGTGTTGAGTTCAATAGGGATTACATCATCTGTGGATCCGTTGGGGCGGTATACAAATTGGAGTGGGTCTAGAGTTTCTGGGATAATGGTGTTGATGTGAGCATGACCAGTCTTTCAAAGCACTTCATGGCTACAGACGTGAGTGCTACGGGTCTGTAGTCATTTGGGCAGGTTACCTTCGCTTTCTTGGGCACGAGAACTAGAGCCGGTGTAGTACGATTCGATCTTAGTCCTGTATTGGCGCTTTGCCTGTTTTTTGTTGTTCGTTGGAGGTCATAGCGGGATTTCTTATAGGCTTCCGGGTTAGAGTCCCGCTCACTGAAAGCGGCAGCTCTAGCCTTTAGCTCAGTGTGGATGTTGCCTGTAATCCATGGCTTCTGGTTGGGGTATGAACTTAGGGTCACTGTGAGGACGACATCAGATGCACTTATTGATGAAGCCAGTGACTGTTGTGGTGTACTCCTCAATGCCATCGGAAGAATTCCGGAACATATTCCAGTCTGTGCTAGCAAAACAGTCCTGTAGTTTAGAATCTGCTTCATCTGACCACTTTCTTATTGACCGAGTCACTGGTGCTTCCTGCTTTAGTTTTTGCTTGACAGCAGAAATCAGGAGGATAGAATTATGGTCAGATTTGCCAAATGGAGGGAGAACTTTGTACACGTCTCTGTGTGTGGAATAAAGGTGGTCTAGCGCTGCGATGCAGTGCCTTTGACCACCTCGCCACTCGGGAGGCCCTTAATCTGACATTCTAACATGATTCCCATTGGATTTATTGATAATATTCCACACGGCAAAGTAAACACTCATGGCCAGATTACCGAACGGGCACCCAGGGTACATGCCCCGGGGCCCCCAGATAGCATATGATAGCAGAAATGTGTAGAATTGCAGGAAATTGGACAAATTCTACAAATTTTTGCTATCATATGCTATCCGGGGGCCCGCTGGAGGTCGGGGGCCCTGGATGCTATGCCATGGTTGCCCTTAGTTTGAAGATGTAATCCAGAAACAGGGGTTTTCTCCATCTCTTTAGCTATCATACTCTAATTCCACTGATTTCAAAACTCTATCCACCAGAAAGTGGAGATCAACACTTATGCAGCTCCACTACATGATACATAAAAAAATTAAAAGCTGTAACGACAGGATTACCAACAGACTTATCAGCTCAATTAGACAGAAGCCTTCTGTATGGCAGACCAATCTGAACTCCTCTCGGCATGTCCAGCCCACTCATTATCCCAGCCAATCATGGTTAGTGAGAAGGTTTTTAAGCCTTTTTTGTGGCTTAACCAAATAGGCTCGTAATTTAACAATTGTATTCGTATTTACAGATGGCATACACATTTGTTATTAAGGCACATGAAAGTTCACGTGTTCCAGAAGGCATTTCTGCCAAAAAAACACATTTTGATTTAAAAAAAAAACATTTTTGTTCAAATGGCTCTCCTGTGACCCGCGACACATGCCTAGTTTCCTGAAACGAGTCACATATGGAGCAAGACAAACCCAATTTGTTTCTGGCTGTAGTGTGACCGAGCACTCATTTCTGTGATTATGCTGCCACCATGTAGTCAAATGGCAGTATAGCAGACTACTGCTGTGGCACTCAGGGATTCTTCTCTTATCATTATGGTCCCACACTAACGACCAGGCCACACCAGTCTACACAGAATGGTCAGCCAGGCCCCTGTAATCTCCCACAGACATGTCCATAGGTCGGTACAATAAAATGGGGACATTTGGGGGCATATAGACAGACGGTACTGCTTGTTTCACAACTGGGGAAATTGGCCAACAGCACTTTAACCCAAATCCAAACTCTCTCACGTAGACCATTGTTCTGTGGAGACTCTGAAGTGGACCAACTGGGAAAGATATTCAAGTGAGTATGGGCTGGAATCTCTTTGTTTGTATCCCAAATGGCACCCTATATAGTGCACTTCTTTTGACAAGTGCCATTTGGGACGTAACCGTCTTGTCACTTTGGATCAGTCTTCTGTCAATTCTTTCTGAAACGCTTGTCTGACTGGCTGGCTTGAACCTTCCTGTCTGCCATTCCACAGTGTGATTGGCCTGCCACCTGAGGAGGAGTGGCCTGCTGATGTCACCCTCTCACGACACAACTTCAGTCCTATCAGCCCCCGCCCAATCACCGACTACGCTCCAGAGATCAATAAACAGGGGACAGAGTTGCTGCTGGTGAGACTTCTTGGTTTTCTAACCAGCTGTGGAGGGTATTCGGTTTGAAAATAAACTTTTTGGTAGCGTTGAAATGCAGAATTGTATAAACCAGTCCAGGATCCACTTGGGTTAGTGTGAATCCTGGCCAAAAGTGTATTATTTTATTATCCAGACCAATGCTTGTAAAAGCTATGATTAACAAAATAAAGTTATGGCGGTATACAAGATAAGTAAGACAATTACAAGTAGGGTTTGTCCTGATTCACATTTGTAAACTCAAGTATTCTGTTTTTCCCACAGAAAATGCTAACTTTTGACCCTCTAAGAAGAATCTCTGCCCTGAATGCTCTAGAACATCCTTACTTCCAGGAGAATGAGGAAGAAGTGACAAATGGTTGAAATTAAGTTAATGACATGGAAGGACGGTACCATGAGGAATGGTAACCCTGACTCCATTTGTGTAATTGTCATTCAGTGCATTTCAGGCCAGGTTCCTGTTGTGGATCCTTTAAAAAAAAAAAAAAAAAAATCTTACTACACAAGATAGTCACACCCAGTGGACCACCTGGAGAATGTAAGGCGAGAAGTGGGGTTTTAGGACCGTATGGATATGAACCTGAAGAGGGATTGACTCGTTCATTCCCCAAGTGAAATGTGCACCCATACATACAACACGGAATAACTGTCCTGAGTCATTAATATTATAGCTTAATGTATTTTTGTAAATTCACACATGAACACAGTAGCTAAGTGGCATTTACAGGTTTACAGGCCAAATGTATTTTTCTGTACCAAGCATCCCTCCCAATGTATCAGTGTTGCAAAGACTAATAAAGCTGCTCCAATCAACTAACAGGCATTTAACTGTACATTTTATATCCCTTTTCAATTTCTAGGTTAATTCATGTCTTGTTTGCTTCTTTAATCTGAAATGACTTCAGATTCACATTCAGAAGTGAATGAAATGACTGAACAAGCCAGGCTCCTGAATCATGACATTTAATAGGAAAAACGTGTTGCACAAAAAAGAAACCTTAAGGTTAAGCAGGCAATCAAGTCCACAGTAGGAACGTTTGAGTCCCAAATGGCATCCTGTTCCGTATATAGTGCACTACTTGAAAGCAGTCCACTATATAGGGAATAGGGTGCCATTTGGGTGAAAAGCAACAGGAAGCTGAGTCATTGTCATAATCTAGAACAGGAAGTCAACACTGAGGGTGAGCATGAGTCATTCTGTCAATCATGAACAAACTTTAGGTGGTTCAAAACCTTGAGTCAGGACGTATAGTGGCAGTTTCACAGCCTTTGGAAGTGCCACATCACTAACATACTAACTCTGACGACCCATTGCTGTGCAGAGGCACTGTGCAACCAAAGGCTTTTAGCAGGGTTACCATTAAGGGCAATAAAACTCATTCCTCAATAAAACTCATTCTTCAGTTTTAAGACGCTGCAAATTGACAATTGTGAACAGTCACTGGTATGCTAAGTATTTAGGCAGGTGGTTAAAAGCTACAGGCACATCCCTAGTTTTAAACTTCCTCCAAGATCGCAACAATTAGGCCATAGAAAATGATTTCCTCCAATGACAGGCAAATAAAATCAGGCAAAGTGCCACTAGGAAAACACTTTCAGGTTAATTACAAAATAGATCAAGTGGAAACAAATATGCACAGAAAAGGATCAGATGGTTGAAATGGTTCAGTGTCAATATATGAAGACAGGTAGTGGAACACCACTTAAGCTAGATCATCCAAAAACTGTGCCGCCCATTGCTTTGTGCTGTAGTTCTACATTTTCCCTTCATTGTATATTCCTAATCAAAGTGTTACATTCTCCAGACTACAGTTTGTCTCAACTTTTGAAACGGGCTGCACTTATTTTACAAAGGATTGTGTGACAACTATCAACAGTGGCAAACATGTTTTGTTCATTAAATATGTTAAAATATCCTAGCTCTGTCTAGAGACAATTGAGGTGATGGTGGTGCATATCAGGACAGGCCAAGGAGAGATGTGAGAAAAACATGTTGCATTTCCCATAGCATCTCCACATGAATTGTTTAATGACAACTTTTACTCAGTGTCACAAGCCCTCATGTCCATAGTACCACAAACAAAACAAATGTAATATTATACAGGAGCAAATGCATGTGTTGAATAAAGTGCTATTTATTTATTTTATTTTTTTACCTTTATTTAACCAGGCAAGTCAGTTAAGAACACATTCTTATTTTCAACGACGGCTTGGGAACAGTGGGTTCCCAGGCCGTCATTGTGAATGGATGGGGGGGGGTTAACTGAATTACACCCACATTTTGTCTGAACTGTCTCATCATTCTTAACTCCATTAAAGTGTTATGTTTTAGCTCCAAAGGAAGAGAAATGTCGCTATAGACTATCCAATTCAGTATCCCCCTCTTAATCAATAGTTTGGCACAAAATCTAATTCCCACCCGAGGCACTAACATGACATTATCTATATGGCACCTCTTTCTTTGTCAAGACATATTGATGGCCACACCGCACACAAGGACATCTTGTTAAAAATGAACAGAAGCCTATGTAAAATTGTCACAATTACAACATTTTGTGGCATAGATAAAACCCTTAAATTATAAATGATTTTTCTTGGTTAAAATAAGAACAATTCTGTGTATGCCATCACACACAGTGCTATGCTGGTAGTTGGTGCACAGGGTGCTGCATCTGTGTAGTCTAACCACATCATGGACAGACAGGGAGAGGGGTCTCTGAATGGGTTTGGTCCCAGGGACTAGTGAGCACAGGCTCATATTCATTAGAGCACACCGTAGCAAAACGTAGAAAGGAAAATAAAAACTTTCTTATTGGAAAAGTGCAGGTCCCTCCTTGTTTCTGTACATGTTCTTCTGTTTGGTGCCTAATGAACATGAACCAGATATACCTCTGGAGAACTGTGTTGTTTAAAACTTCTAATTAAGAACCAAGTAAATAAGTATTAGCATCTGAGTGAGTGGTCCCCATTATCCCAAAGAGGTCCACAGACCAGAGGTTGAGAAACACTGACATACACAAGTTATACAAAAAAAAGCTGTTGAACAATCCTATCATACATGAGAAGAAACTGTACAGACCAACATGGCCTTTTCTTCCCCAGTGCGTGTATGCACATGTGAGAACCAGAAGGTACTTAGTGGGTTGTCAATTGGCATCAGGCTGCAAGTGTGTGTTGTTCTTTTCATATTGGCACATCTGTGTATCTCCAATGTTGTATTTTGTGTGTGTGTGTATGTTTGGTACCCTGGTGTATATCTATATCATGGTGCGTAACTTGTGGACCTCTTCACGCTCTGCTCTTATAGGAATGCACTGGGGTTGGCTCTTGAAGCCTTCTGGTTCCTGTAACGTGCAGCCAGCCACACACCCAAGATCTGAAACAGAACAACATTCATGAGAAGTGTGTCTGTGTCTGTATATGGTGATAGTGTTCACCTATACTGTATGGTGCCCCGATTCAGACCAAGGAAATGTACGTCTTTCTTACACACTTCTCCGTAGTTTGTATTCAGATTTACCTTATGCAGCTGTGTAATGGGCTTTACAGGCGTGGGCCCTTGCGCCTGCTGAATATATTTAATTAAACTGCTGAAAACCCTCCCACTTGCTGGCCAACAGATTTCCCCGTGGAGTTTGCAGGACATTTATCTAAAGCCATTCCTTTAAATATGGATTACCTTTAATTAGAATTTGACAGATTCACTAAAATAAATGGAGAGAACAATTCAGAATATTAGGGCTCAATGAAAAAAGCCATGTAAATATACACGCGCCTCCTTTTCAGCACCAATTAAAAAAAAAAAAAGAAGCTCTGATCTTCTATACAATTTAGCGTTAGGATAGTATTTATGAATAATAAAAAGCTGGTTTAGAGAGCCTTTACATACAAAATACATTTGTGAATCAAATATAGTGGTTTGATTCATCCTGAAAGTTGACATATTCAATCGTTCGATCCATGAAATATTGGAAGGTGAGTAAAGTGTACAATAGGGGTTGAACAGTAGTCCTATAAATCTACCCTAATAATCATGCAACTGTGGTGACAAAATCCAGTCATTGTGAACAGGGCTCCAGGTTTAACCTGCTACGTGTGGTCTGAGTTCCATAATGACTCAAATAGACTACATGTCCCAAATTATTGCACAACTTGTAATACGGTAGCCTAATATGATCCACTAATGCTAGTGATCCTCATGAACAAACTAACAATGTAATGGAATTATGTAAGGAATCCAACACTAAAGTCAGTGACAATTATAAAATGTGTGTATAACTGATGGTGGCTACTGAAAGTGGCTAACACGATACAAAAAAATACATATTATAATAATAATAACATAAAAAATCATTCTGAAAAGTCTGGCCTTATAATTAAAACATTGTAGAAATCATAAATCAACTCTATAGGTTTGGCGCTATACTGTCATTTGTGCATGGCAGAAGCCTTTTGCTTGAGCCTCCAAATTTCATCCCAAGTTACTGTATAAAACCAACATTTCATAACTTCACTGTGGAAAAGGTAACATGTTGATATGATTCAGTTTGCTGCCATATATCTGGTTTCACATTTGTCTCCAGTGATCATAAGATAAAATAGATCTCAAACAATTGTAATTTATATTTACAATCCCCTTATCCAAATGGCTTACTCATTTACCTAGCTTTTATCAATCTCTTGTCAATTTGTAAATTACAGTGCATGGAGAATGGTTTTAGTTCTTCCGGGAAAAAATAAAGATGTTGTTGCTCAACCTTATTAATCGCGCGTAAAGGTGGTGGAATTATGAGGGGAATTAAGTCAAGGTCAGAATTCGGTGTGACATCGTCATTTCTTAAATCTCCACCCAAACGAATAGCCGGTGAATAGTATGATATTCTCGTGCTTAAGTTCAAGGTCAGAATACGCATGGAGAGAAAAGTGCATAAAAAAAGAGTATTACAAACCATTTACGTGCTTAACTCAGGTCGGAATTCCCCCCTTTGTGCATTTAGGGATGAGTGTGAGTGTTGTGATGCGTGTATTTGAGCTCTTATATGTATAGTCAGGAGCAGTTTCCTGACCTCTGTGAAGCTGAAGAAGAGTCCTACTGCACCCAGGATTTTCAGAGCCTCTGCAGCGTGCTTCAGCATCAAGTCCCCACAGGTGAAACAGAACCCGCCATGTTTACAGGGCTACACAGAGAGGGAGCGAGAAAGTCTTCAAAGAGACAACAATCACATAAAGAGAGGAAGTCCAAACATACGACTGCATCTGCATAAAGAGTAAAAGGCCGACCATAAGATTACGGTCTACTGCGATCCTGTTTTTTTTCTTTCTTTCTACCTATAATAGGAAGTCCAGTGCTGGTTTTGTTTTTGATCTGTAATGGTTAAGACAGGTTGGGAAAGCTGTTGAGGGCAGAGAGTAACCAGAGTGGCTTAAACCACATGTAGAGAACCACATCCAGAGAGAAAGGCCTCAAAGGCTGAGCACAGAGAGCAAACTGGTGTGTCTCCCTCACCGCATTGCAGAGTGTCACGTCCTCGTTGAACTGCTCTTTGCTCTGGTTGTTGTTCAGCAGCCCACAGCAGTTCAACTTGTTCTCCACGCCCAGCCGTGTGTCGTTGCTCATCAATGCCCAGGTAGCACTCAACAGCTTCACCTGGGTTGGAGACCAAACACACACAGGTGAGGACAGTGACAGGAGTGCTGCGGAATGGCAATGACTGCAACACACAAGGCAAATCAAATTTATTTGTCACATACACATGGTTAGCAGATGTTAATGCAAGTGTAGTGAAACGCTTGTGCTTCTAGTTCCGACCGTACAGTAATATCTAACAAGTAATATAACTTAACAATTTCACAACAACTACCTTATACACACACAAGTGTAAAGGAATTAATACGAATATGTACATAAAAATATATAAATGAGTGAT
The DNA here is from genome assembly GCF_034236695.1 of Oncorhynchus nerka. Taxonomy (NCBI): domain Eukaryota; kingdom Metazoa; phylum Chordata; class Actinopteri; order Salmoniformes; family Salmonidae; genus Oncorhynchus; species Oncorhynchus nerka. The sequence goes on along the minus strand of NC_088397.1, from coordinate 69,863,994 downwards.
GGCCGAACGGCATAGGCAAGATGTAGTAGATGGTATAGAGTACAGTATATACATATGAGATGAGTAATGTATGAAAACATTATATGAAGTGGCATTGTTTAAAGTGGCTAGTGATACATTACATCAAGATGGCAAGATGCAGTAGATGGTTTAGCGTACAGTATATACACATGAGATGAGTAATGTGGGGTATGTAAACATAATATAAAGTGGCTAGTGATAAATTGATTACATACATTTTTCCATTATTAAAGTGGCTGGAGTTGAGTCAGTATGTTGGCAGAAGCCACTCAATGTTAGTGATGGCTGTTTAACAGTCTGTTGGCCTTGAGATAGAAGCTGTTTTCAGTCTCTCGGTCCCCGCTTTGATGCACCTGTACAGACCACGCCTTCTGGATGATAGCAGGGTAAACAGGAAGTGGCTCGGGTGGTTGTTGTCCTTGATGATCTTTTTGGCCTTCCTGTGACATCGGGTGGTGTAGGTGTCCTGGAGGGCAGGTAGTTTGCTCCACGTGATGCATTGTGCAGACCTCACTACCCTCTGGAGAGCCTTACGGTTGTGGGCGGAGCAGCTGCCGTACCAGGCAGTGATATTGCCCGACAGGATGCTCTCGATTGTGCATCTGTAAAAGTTTGTGAGTGTTTTTGGTGACAAGCCCAATTTCTTCAGCCTGCTGAGGTTGAAAAGGCGCTGCTGCGCCTTCTTCACCACGCTGTCTGTGTGGGTGGACCATTTCAGTTTGTCCGTAATGTGTACGCCGAAGAACTTAAAACTCTCCAGCCTCTCCACTACTGTCCCATCAATGTAGATAGGGGGCTGCTCCCTCTGCTGTTTCCTGAAGTCCATGATCATCTCCTTTGTTTTGTTGACATTGAGTGAGAGGTTACATTCCTGACACCACACTCCGAGGGCCCTCACCTCCTCCCTGTAGGTCGTCTCGTCGTTGTTGGTAATCAAGCCTACCACTGTAGTGTCATCTGCAACCTTGATGATTGAGTTGGAGGCGTGCATGGCCACGCAGTCGTGGGTGAACAGGGAGTACAGGAGAGGGCCGAGAACGCACCCTTGTGGGGACCCAGTGTTGAGGATCAGCGGGGTGGAGATGTTACCTGTCCTTATCATCTGGGGGCGGCCCGTCAGGAAGTCCAGGACCCAATTGCACAGGGCGGGGTTGAGATCCAGGGTCTCAAGCTAAATGACGACTTTGGAGGGTACTATGGTGTTAAATGCTGAGCTGTAATCGATGAACAGCATTCTTACATAGGTATTCCTCTTGTCCAGATGGGTTAGGGCATTGTGCAGTGTGATGGCGATTGCGTCATCTGTGGACCTATTGGGGCGGTAAGCAAATTGGAGTGGGTCTAGGGTGTCAGGTAGGGTGGGGGTGATATGGTCCTTGACTAGTCTCTCAAAGCACTTCATGATGACGGAAGTGAGTGCTACAGGACGGTAGTCATTTAGCTCAGTTACCTTAGCTTTCTTGGGAACAGGAACAATGGTGGCCCTCTTGAAGCATGTGGGGACAGCAGACTGGGATAAGGATTGATTGAATATGTCTGTAAACACACCAGCCAGCTGTTCTGCGCATGCTCTGAGGACGCGGCCGGGGATGCCGTCTAGACCTGCAGCCTTGCGAGGGTCAAGACGTTTAAATGTTTTACTCACGTTGGCTACAGTGAAGGAGAGCCCGCAGGTTTTGGTAGCGGGCCGTGTCAGGGGCACTGCGTTGTCCTCAAAGCGAGAAAAAAGGTTGTTTAGTCTGTCTGGGAGCAAGGCATCGTGATCCGCGACGGGACTGGTTTTTCTTTTGTAGTCCGTTATTGATTGTCGACCCTGCCACATACCTCTCGTGTCTGAGCTGTTGCGACTCCACTTTGTCTCTGTACTGACGCTTAGCTTGTTTGATTGCCTTGCGGAGGGAATAGCTACACTGTTTGTATTCGGTCATGATTCCGGTCACCTTTCCTCGATTAAAAGCAGTGGTTCGCGCGTTCAGTTCAATCCACGGTTTCTAGTTTGGGAATGTTTTAATAGACGCTGTGGGTACAACATCACTGATGTTTTAGTTTCTGTCTATAGGCTGGGAGCAACAAAATGGAGTCGTGGTCAGCTTTTCCAACGGGAGGGCGGGGGAGGGCCTTATATGCGTCACGGAAGTTAGAATAACTGTGGTCTAGGGTTTTGCCAGCCCTGGTAGCACAATGATAGAATTTGGGGAGCCTTGTTTTCAGATTAGCCTTGTTAAAATCCCCGGCTACAATAAATGCAGCCTCAGGATATGTGGTTTCCAGTTTACATAGAGTCCATATGAAGTTCTTTCAGGGCCGCCGATGTGTCTGCTTGGGGGGGATATACACGACTGTGATTATGATCGAAGAGAATTCTCTTGGTAGATAATGCGGTCTGCATTTGATTGTGAGGAATTCTAAGTCAGGTGAACAAAAGGACTTGAGTTCCTGTATGTTGTTATGATCACACCACGTCTCGTTAATCATTAGGCATACACCCCCGCCCTTCTTCTTACCAGAGAGATACGCGATGCGTGAAGAAACCAGATGGCTGTACTGACTCAGAGTGTCTCGAGTGAGCCATGTTTCCGTGAAACAAAGAATGTTACAGTCTCGGATGTCTCTCTGGAATGCTACCCTGGCTCGGATTTCGTCTACCTTGTTGTCAAGAGACTGGACATTGGCGAGTAGTATGCTCGGGAGCGGTGCGTGATGTGCCCGTATACGGAGCCTGACCAGAAGACCGCTCCGTCTGCCCCTCCTACGGCGCCGTTGTCTTGGGTCGCCGGCTGGGATCCGATCCATTGTCCTGGGTGGTAGGCCAAACAGAGGATCCGCTTCGGGAAAGTCTTATTCCTGGTCGTAATGTTGGTGAGTTGACGTATATCCAATTGTTCCACCCGACTGTATGTAATAAAACCTAAGATTACCTGGGGTAACAAATGTAAGAAATAACACATAAAAAAAACGACATAGTTTCCTAGGAACGCGCCGGAAGTAGGCAAGGGACAACCACACGTCCATATATAGAGAGCAGTGTGCAATAAGAAAGACAGAGAGCGATGGGACATAAGATAGAAAACAGGAGCTGGAAGAGGTCAAACGATTGCGCACGCACACACATACCTACCTGCTGTCCCTTGTTAATAGCCAGGCAGGAGCAGGACACACCAAACTGGAAAAGAAACACCAGGAACAGAATGACCATGTACTGAGAGAGGAGCAGTCAAGGAACCAGACCAACATTCAAAGGCTGCACACACAGACTGAGAGAATACATTTTTACTACTGACCCATATTCAGTCAAGTAAAACGAAACTCGCACAGTGACCCATTCCAAAGACTGTTGGAACATTATAGACCAACTCTGCCTGCCCATACTGGTATGAATAGGGCCGACAGTGAAGATCTCCTTAATTGTATTGTTTTTGTATACGCCCTTTATATAAAGGATACAAAGAAGAGCATGACTTGGTGGTGGTTGAGGGCTCCAATGAGACCCACGATGGAGATAAGCAGTAAGAAGACGCCCACAGCGATGACCCCGCCGATGATGTGGATGCTGGACACGATGCCGAAGCCTTTCCCCCACGCTGCAACGCCAATCAGCAACAGACCAACCAACTGGGGTTAAAGAGAGAGAAACTAAGTGAGGGGAGAATGAGACAAACACTGACACATTACACAGTAGAGAATAACATGAGTAACCGGGATCCCGGGACTGTCCCGGGAACACTTACAATCTTTACATAGTGGTGCAGCCAAGCCGACAAGGCAGTGCAGCACCCATTATTTGAGGAGAACCCTGGCATAGTGACCATATCTTGCTTTTAAACGCTTTAAAATGGGCACTTATAATATTTTCAGTATTTCCCAGGACCCATAGGATAAATATGAATTATTCCCGGTATTGTAATTTGGTTGATTTTTGGGAAAATATGAATCCCTAATACACACAGACATGGGCAAAGAAGCAGACACTGACTATTGCCCTTTACTCACACACACTTTTGTCCATCTTGGTGTCTATGAAGTAAACCTTTATTAGTGACAACCTGGCTATACCAGAAAAAAAAGAAAATTGGCCTAGCTAATCTAATTATGTACCTTGAACACAGAGACTATTGGTTGCTATTTTAAAATGGTTGTCCCCAACAGTCAGGGGGTATATACCTTCTAGGTACGAGACAAGACCTTATTGTGAATGTGTGCTTGGCTAACATTTATTTTTTCCACAAGACCTTCACATGTCTATGATCTAATTGTGTCAAGTCGTATGCAACAGATTTGATACATGAGATTTTGTTGTTAATGTTATTAGGATCCCAATTAGCTGATACCAATGGCGAAAGCTAGCCTTACTAGGGATTGACGCATGATGAAAAAGACATTACAGACAAAATACTTTACAATTTACATACATTTAAAAACATTAACATAGTTTCCATGTGCATCTATCAGTTACACATACATGTCAGTACAAACACACAAAAGGTATGTCACATGGAGGAGAAGCATTGTGAGGTGTTGCTTTATTTGGTTTTTGAAACCAGGTTTGCTGTTCACTTGCGGTATATGAGATGGAAGGAAGTTCCATGCAATCTTGGCTCTGTATAATATTGTATGTTTATTTGAATTTGTTCTGGACCTGTGGCCTTTGAAAATATCCCTGGTGGCATGTCTGGTGAGGTACGGTAAGTGTCAGTGCTATGTGTAAATTGACTATGTAAACCATTTAGATTTTCCAACACAGGAGATCTGATTGAACACTTGTCAAGATGTGCAGCAATATCATTAATCTTATATCAATGTGTTCCCTGTGCAGTAGCAATGCAATGACACTTATTATTATGGTTATGGTCATTAAAAGGGCACAATAACAGTTAGCTATGTATGATGACTGGAGTTTCAACCCTCAAATGACTCGTACATACAGATAATTTCTAGTTATGGCTGTGGTTGACATTACAGAGATAATGCTGTTGTCTATGTGTACTATCACGAGATCTGTGACATAGCTAGTTACCCGTCACTTGTCAACAGAATCAGCTATGTCATCTGACAAACGTAAAGTATAGAGTTAGCTAGAATGGGTACAAATACAATCAAATGTTAATTAGCGTACAGTAGCTAGCTACCCTTCCATCATGTTTATACCCGACACACATACAATTCAACCTCTAACGGGTAATCAAGTCAATCGTCAGAAATGATTTGTCACGTTACTGCCTGTTGTAAGCGCCACACATCCTTGTGTAATCATTTTCAATATCTTGTGAAATCATATGTTAGCTAGCTAGCTAGCGTTAGCTGGTTAACGTTACTCCTTCAGAAATCATAGATACATGTTAGTAGCTAACTTGTTGATAGTGACACCATTTGCAGATGACAGTAAATTGGAGTCCATTGTTTGCTTCTAGCTAAATCTCAGTGAAACAATAGTGGACATTGATCCTAGTTAGCTCTGTGCTAGTACTGCTGCTACCACTGTTAGCATCATCATTCTTCTGCTAACGTTAGCTGGAAACATTAGCAACAGCCAGTTAGCGACACTTACCATGTACACCACGTTGAGAGAACAAAGAGCATTTTTAGAACACGTAAATCCCCCACAAACCATCTTGAAGATATTATATCTAACTTTGCCAACTACAAAGAATATTTCCCACTATTTTGTCTACTTTCACGAAACCGAAGCACCGCTCACTCTTTCAACAGTACAACCCTCTATCCTGTCTCTGTCAATATCAGTGGGCGTGGTGAGAGATGCTCTCACTTGTCTGTCATTGGTTTAGATATTTCAACGATTATATATTTCAACCAATCATCATGGTCGAGACCATGTACTACAAATAAATGATCAAATATTGCAAATATACTCATACATATGTCAACACATATGCTTTGGGATTTATAATTATATTTTTTTGTATTTTACATTTCTTTTTACTTTTTCTCCACAATTTTGTGGTATCCAATTGGTAGTTACAGTCTTGTCTCATTGCTGCAACTCCCGTACGGACTCGGGAAAGGCGAAGGTCGAGAGCCATGCGTCCCCCGAAACACAACCCAACCAAGCCGCACTGCTTCTTGACACGATGCCCACTTAACCCGGAAGCCAGTCGCACCAATGTGTCGGAGGAAACACTGTGCACCTGGCAACCATGTCAGCGTGCACTGCGCCCGGCCCGCCACAGGAGTCGCTAGTGCGCAATGGGACAAGGACATCCCTGCCGGCCAAACCCTCCCTTAACCCGGATTAGCTGGGCCAATTGTGCGCTGCCCCATGTGTCTTCCGGGCGCGGCTGGCTGCGACAGAGTCTGGACTCGAACACAGCTACAGCTACCTTAGACCACTGCGCAACGTCTTTTTTTCCTAACCATATTTGGAATTATTGTAAATTATTACACTTATGACAGCTAATATTGTTGCGAAGCTCGAGTCGATTTACACAGGTCAACCATGCGATAACTGACTCCAGTATCCCTGCACATTGCCCTCAGACGAACCATCAAACAGGCAAAGCGTCAATACAGGACTAAGATTGAATCCTATTACACCGGCTCTGACGCTCGTCGGATGTGGCAGGGCTTGCAAACTATTATGGACTACAATGGGAAACCCAGCCGTGAGCTGCCCAGTGACGAGAGCCTACCAGACAAACCTTTTATGCTCGCTTCGAGGCAAGCAACAGTGAAGCATGCACGAGAGCACCAGCTGTTCCTGGACGACTGTGTGATCACGCTCTCCGTAGCTGATGTGAGCAAGACCTTTAAATAGGTCAAAGCCACGGGGCCATTCGGATTACCAGTACGTGTGCTCAAAGTATGCACGGACCAACTGGCAAATGTCTTCACTGACGTTTTCAACCTCTCCCTGATCGAGTCTGTAATACCTGCATGTTTCAAACATAGTCCCCGTGCCCAAGAAAGCAAAGGTAACCTTCCTAAATCATTACCGCCCCGTAGCACTCACGTCGGTAGCCATGAAGTGCTTTGAAAGGCTGGTCATGGCTCACATCAACACCATCATGCTGGAAACCCTAGACCCACTCCAATTCACATACTGCCCCAACAGATCCACAGATGACGCAATCTCAATCGCATTCCACACTGCCCTTTCCCACCTGGACAAAACAAACACCTATGTGAGAATGCTGTTCATTGACTACAGCTCAGCGTTCAACAACATAGTGCCCACAAAGCTGATCAATAAGCTAAGGACCCTGGGACTAAACACCTCCCTCTGCAACTGGATCATGGAATTCATGACGGGGCACCCCAGGTGGTAAGGGTATGCAACAACACATCAGGGGTGCGTGCTTGGTTCCCTCCTGTACTCCCTGTTCACCCACGCCTGGGTGACCAAGCACGAATCGAACAACCTCATTAAGTTTGCTGTAAGCCTGATCACCGACAATGATGAGACAGTCTATAGAGACGAGGTCAGAGACCTGGCAGTGTGGTGCCATGACAACAACCTCTCCCTCAATGTGGGTAAGACAAGAGTAGCTGATCGTGAACTATAGAAAAAAAGAGTGCTGAACAGGCCCCCATTAACAACGACAGGGCTGTAGTGGAGCGGGTCGAGAGTTTCAAGTTCCTTGGTGTCCACATCACCAACAAACGATCATGGTCCAAACACACCAAGACAGTCGTGAAGAGGGCACGACAACACCTTTTCCCCCTTGGGTCCGCAATGGCGTTGCCGAACACCCGCCCTTCTAATTTCCTTAATTTTGTAACTAGAGTCAAATACTTTCTGTGGCACATATCAGAGTCAAATACATTCTATAGGCAACCTAAATTAATAATTAATGTATGTGTGTTATATTAAACATAGAGGAGAGAGTAAAATTTCAGAACATCTACAGTCGAATAGGACATGGGAGGGATGACGAATTTTGGCAAAATGATTTATTTATAGACTAATACACTTGAAACAAATAGCCAAACCGACTTGACATTACTAGTAAAATCTCAACTAGCAAGCAAGTCGCAGCAACGAGAATTGAGCGAGGTGGTGAGTGGGGTTACTTTTAATTAGATTTTTTACTTCATCTTATTTTGTAAATATTTTCATAACTCAATTTTTTTAATTGCATTGTTGGTGTAAGGAATTGCTATTTCGTATGCAGGTGACTAACTTACTGCTAATTACATGGCTACAACTCACAGTAAAGCCTGTGGGGTCCCCTACAGGATAGCTCCCACATTACACACAATCTCCTTTTAATTTTAACCGAACACTGTGTGCCCGAAGAAGATCCTACGATGATGGACAGACAACTGAGCCAATGGCGGAAGACTACAGACTACAACCAGCTGAACCAATCCGGAGATCCGATCTTCCTAGGGTCAACCTACTTTCTGTGACGTATATAAGAGCTGTGCGGACTGTTTACGCTCTCTGCCTGCTGTTCCAACACGAACTAACGGAAGAGCCGTATTTACGTGTACCAGATATTTTCACTCTGAATAAACTGTTTACTTGTCATAAAATTTACCACTTAGTCTGAATCGATCCTTGACCGGCTCGCCCATCTACATATCCAATTGCTAACATTGGTTAAGGGCTTGTAAGTAAGCATTTCACGTAAGGTCTACTACACCTGTTGTATTCGGAGCATGTGACAATTTTCTTTGATTTGGACATTGTAAATATGGTACTGGAACTGACTGACCATGGATATAGTATGCTTACTTACTTTCTCGTCTTCTTCTTATATCTTATTTATCGTGTGTTTTTGTTCAACCTTGTGTTATTTTTAGTATTAGAGCTTGCAAGAAAGGCATTTCATTGTACTTGTGCACGTGACATTAAAACTTGAAACATATCATATGATATGCCATAACCTTCACATGTATAGCAACAAAGCCACACACAATCTCTTCATATGGTGTCATATATTTTCCGAGGACAAAACAAAACTCATCACCATTAATGCGGTGCTTTAAAACAAGGAAGTAGACATTGTAAGGCACAAACGGAGATATTTCAACATGCAACAGGAAATTTGCTGAAATTAATAACGTATTTTTGTATTAATGATGTAGGCTACAGACAGACGTTCTCAAGCTAAATGCAAAGGTTCGATTAGCCTTGCTTGAAGTGTTTGGAGAAGCGCGCTCAATTGGATAACGAATGACAATCTCGCGCCTGTCATCTCCGGAAACAGGTGTCAAAATGAACAGCAGTAACAAGTTATCGCTTTGCAATATGATTCGGGCCGAGGTACGGCGGCATGAAACTGTACAGAACAACAAATCAGTTGGAGAGGGTCGACAACCAACAGCTTCGCTCTGGTTTAAAAGTTTACCTTCACAGCATCCAAGGTAAGCAATGCAATAGGCCTAGCCCCAGGGCATATGCTATTGGCTCCCATCAACCTACTTTATCACGCAAAAATCGTGGGTGCATTTACATTGACATTCAATTATAGCCTACCTGTAACGAAAATTAACCCATTTAAACGTGCTGGCAGCTTGATATGGCATTGCATCTGTTCCTTTAGCCTTGCTCAAATGATTCAGTTACACAATAATTGGTTGTCAGACTTTTTAGACTGTGTGCAGGGTGGTGTCTAGCTAGCTAATATCATGACTCCAATTCCATTGTATTACATTGGGTCATTGGACGTCCCCTTTAGCCTTGTGAGGGAAATGCCCGACGCTGCCAAAATGCTAGATCTAAACTAAAATATGCCTTGCGATACAGTTTTGGAAACATTTGGAACTTGACTTTCATATGAATTATAAACACAGAAGATACACTTACTGTAAACAGTTTATCAAAGTTGCACCTGACTGTGTTTTGAGTAACACGTGTTTGCAACCAGAAATATGGAATGGTCAAATGGAAATGCCAGCACAAGGTGAGAAGATGTGTCATATCTCGGCAGGAGACTGTTATAGCCAGATGCAACTTTGCTCAACTGCATACAGTAAGTGTATCGTTTGTATTTGAAAGATTCGTTCTCGCTGGTATGAAAGTTAAGTTCCAAATAGAGTCTGGGGATTGTAATTCACCTGGAACCATCTGTGGTCCATACTTTCAGCTGAGAACCCAAAAGAGGGCCTGTCATGCCAAATAGCGCCCCCCTTTACGTCACAATAGGATTCGATACATTCTAGCTTCTGTTGCTAGGGCTGTTGCTTGAACTTGCAAAATTCTGACCGGAATACGTAATGAACCATAGCGTCCGTTGCTATGCTGGTTGCTATGATGGTTGCTTGGCTCTATTTGACCTCGTAGGGGATGCGGGCAGTTCGAGTTATATTTCACCGTTTAAACGCTCGCTTAGTCCGCGCAAAATTATTACCTCAAAATTGCTCTCCAAGGATGGTGTATTTGACGGTGACTACCTGCTGCATCAGAGGACTGGAAAGAGAACACTTTCTTTACCATGTATTTGTACATATTGTCAAATAGGAATACATAATTTGTTGTTTTTATAGATCGACGTTGCTAGCTACTGTACTTCTATACCTCAGCATGCCTAGCCAGACAGTTTTATTTAGCTAAGCTAACGTTAGCTAGCTAGATAGCAAGCAAGCTACTATAACTGTTATTGCAGCTTTCTGTTTGTATGTAGCTTGCACTTCAATGGCATCCCTCGAGGAGATTTTCTTTTATCTTTCCAACCCGAGGAAGTACTATGAAGACACCACTGATGTCGACAAGAGGCGCAACATTCAGAGAAATTCAGGATAACGTTAAGCAGTTAACTTCAATTAGAAAACTGGACATATTTAGCTATGTATAACCATTTTTCAACAACTATTTTCTATAGTAGTTGTTAGCTATACATATAGTTCAGCGGAGGCTGCTGAGTGAAGGATGGCTCATAATAATGTCTGGAATGGAGTAAATGGAATGGTACCAAACACGTGGTTTCCATGTGGTTGATGCCATTCAATTGACTTCCATTCCAGACATTATTATGAGCCATCCTCCCCTCAGCAGCCTCCACTGATATAGTTATATGTATGTCATATTGAGGTGTCTAGCTATAAGTTAAACCTGATCAATCAAATGGATAGGTTTAAACTTGGTGTCTTCACTAGACAGACAGAGAGGGGGAGGAAGAAAATGAGAGAGAACGGATGAAAGTGAGAGAGGGAGTGAGAGGTAGGAAGAGAGTGGAAGACAGATGGAGACAGAGATGGAGAGAGAGAGAAACAGAGAGAGAAAGACAGTAGTGCAAATATACTTAGACTTGAGTATTTCAACAACTCTTCTCTTCCAACTTGTTAGGCAATCATATCTACCTACGGGGAAGGATGGCCAGCCACACAGAAGGTTGATTTTTACTAAGGAGGAGAAGGAGGCCATCCTGACAGAGATGCATGTGGTCATTTTTGGAGTGAAGCGCATGAATGCCAAAATCATTTTACATTACATTTAAGTCATTTAGCAGACGCTCTTATCCAGAGCGACTTACAAATTGGTGCTTTCACCTTATGACATCCAGTGGAACAGCCACTTTACTCTTCTACTGACGTGAAATTGTCAAGGATGTGGATAGCTGGGCAAGTAAAATAACCTTTTGTTTATCAATCACATTATATTATATCTGAAATGATTATGATTTCAATTAATGTCATATCAGAGAGCACACAATGTTTACATTTGTCACTTTTTGCTTAAAGGTCAGTACCCTGTCTAGCCTGCCAGAAGTTTGAGGGCGAAGACTGTGGCACTGGAGATAAAGCCCATCAAAGTTGTTTCACCATGGCACATGATTGGTTCACCATGGCACATGATCGGTAAGTCTCCCAATTCAAATTTTGCCCTGGTAAGTTGTTTTGGAATGGTTTCTTTTTTTTGACCACAGCATGGTTCAATATTATAGTGTGTGTGTCAGTATCCTTACAAATACAAAAATCTGCAGACTGTATGACACAGATACAGGTAAGAATAAAGTCATCTTCTCTCTAACACTTTTTAAATGTTAGGGGTGGAACTCATTGGACCCTTCACAAAATCCAGGAATGGAAACAGCTGGTGTCTTCCAGCGACCGGTCACTTTCCAAGTGGGTGGAGGCAATGCCCATTAAAGGAAGAGTATGTGCTTAACTCTAAATTCCCTAATGTAACCCATTAAAAAGGGTGCTTGGAACCAAAAATAGATTTTTGTTTTGTATGATACCCATCAAGGACGAGACTAGCGATACCACCTCCAAGGCGATAGTGGACTATCTTCAGCACCCACGGTTCTCCTGAGGTCATCTTGAGTGACCGAGGTCATGAACGCTGGAACAAGGTACGGATGTAATATGTTATATTCTGTCAACAATGGTTTGTTTTATTTGTTTTTTACAATTTGTTATTCCATGGTACATAATCAGACATATTTTAATATCTTACGTTGTCAATAGATATCGCTTTTCTACCCCCTCCACCAGGTTTGATGGATGGACAAACCAGACCATCAAGTCCCTTGATACCAGGAAGGCTGGGAGAACAACCTGAAGGTAATTCTCTTTGCACACAACAGCATCCAGGCCAAGTATAGATGGGAGCCGCAGCTGTTGTCTAAGGAAGGTAAACAATGCAATTGTATATAGAATTATTGCATATACTGTAGTCTTTCAAATTTGTGAGTGACTTTTAGTGTTGTTTGTCTATTGCTATTTTTGTTTAACTTACTTTCAGATCTCTGAAACCCCACCTGATGTGGTGGAAGTTGTCGATCCAGATTAGAACACCTTCGAGTACCACCTTCAGGCACAGACTGAGAAGGATGTTGTTACGACTTCTAGGAGTAGTGGGTGCGGAGTCAGGCGCAGAGAGCAGAGGGTAAAGGACAACTGTATTTATTCCGGAGAAAAGTAGGTCACGCCAAAACACCAGGCGCATACAATGACCGGCCCAAAAACAGGACACAAACAGTCCGGAGAAATACAGAAAATATCACATCCACAAAACGAACAGAGAAACAAGCCCACACAAAAGCCAGCGGGCTTACTGGGTTTAAATAGCCCACAATCACAACCTAAACCCAAAACAGGTGCAACTAATCAGACACAACTAACTGAAACAGAAAAGGGGATCGTTGGCAGCTAGTAGGCCTGGCGACGACAACCGCCGAGCACCGCCCGAACAGGAAGAGGCACCGTCTTCGGCGGGATTCGTGACAGGTGTGGAGGTTTTTGACCAGGAAAAATGATTGCCCGCTGTTAATTTATGTTGTAACACTGCAGTAAAATCCATCAAATTTTCTCACAGTAAGTGTAACCTGTGTGTTTGCTTGTTTACTTCTCTGTCTCCTACCTTTTTCATTTTAACTCTGCTCCTGTTCTCCAGTACCTAGGGGTTCTGCCCAACACCCAGACGTGGATCCACCTTATGTCCTCCATTACCAACCACCCTCCAACTTTTCATTACATCATCTACAGCTACTGTTGTTGTCATGTTGTCTGTTAAGAGTTTTCTTGCTCTTATCATTCTAGGCACATAATATGTGAGATCCACAGATGAACTAAAAACACTAGCACTGCAAACACTCAGAACAAAGAGAGCAGCAGTGCCTGGACTTTGCTGTCTCTCTCTTCAAGTCCCCCTTCTGAGACTGGCTGCCTGTTGAGAACAAGTGACAGGCAGAATTCCACACACCAGAATTCAGTATTTTAGTCTATGAATGCCATGTGAGTGTACAAAAAATGTGAAAATAAATTAATGACATAACTACCAAAAACTCAGTTTCATCATTATTGTAAGTTGTAAGGTATCTTTTGATGGTATTTATTTGTTCCACATTATTCATTGTTGTATCCTAGAACCTACTAATAATAGAAAAAATAGAGGACTACTGAAATTATATTATTTCAGTGCAGTTTAAGATAAAAACATGACAGCCAGACAAGCCAGTGTATGAATCAAAGGGATTTGCATATGAATAGAGTGGAAATTAGCTGACTTCATGATCTGTAATGTATGTAACTTTAATGTGTCAAGCAGATTATGTTTTCTTTGCCATTTCTGCAACGTAGCAACGTTTAAGACAGGGATTTCATGTTGTAATGATAACAAGGTGCCCACAAATAGTTCAAATTAATGTTTCCATTTTATTAGCTAAACAAACTTGTTTAAACAGCGAAATTGTCTCGGAAATCACATTTAGTTTGTAATGATCTCCAAAATTCGAATCATTAGGTTGTCACACCGGACACTAATACTTTATCGAATAACAATGTGACGTAGAGGGGACACTATTTGGCATGACAGGCCCCATGGGTTCTCGAAAGCTAGGGTTGTCATGTCCCTTACATGACCGACAACCTCCATAGTTTCTATTGAAAGTGGTGTAATTTCAGAGAACTTATGATAACTGAGTATGAAGTAAGTGTTTGAGAACCTATTTACAAATGGCAGAGAGAGGTTGCAGCATCACTCTTCCCATAATATGTAGGCCTGAGCCTAAATTACAGAAAGGGAAGGAAGTTACCCTGTACAACCTCTTTAAAATAGGCCACTGTACTCACTTTTTACTGGTAATAGCATTTTCATTTTTAATAGCTTCTATGATATGAGAAAATGTGTGTGTGTGTGCGCTCATATGTGAAAATGCACATCCAATATTCATACCCTTATATGGATGCACATAATGTATATTATAAATATGAGGCACTGGGACATGATTTGTTGTTGTGTTATACTTGATCAATATCTGTTGAAATTGAAGTGATGTCTAGACTGTTTTCACCGAAGTGCAGCTTCAGACTCTCTATTTATACTTCATCACTGAGATTCTATTTTGACTCAGAGACCGAACGACCCAAGGCTTGTCTGAACACTCTGATTCTCTTTTTATCCCATTGTCTCCTCACTTCAGCTGAGAAAGTGGAAGTCCTATATTAGAGCTCACTCTGACCTCCACGCAAAATGGTTTTGTAACTGCCTCAGCTCCTGTTCACACCCAGTATCCATAGAGAAATACATACTCGCCTTTTATCTGACTCGAATAAAGTATCTGTATGATGTGTGATCAACTTGAGACCAAACAGATTGCGAGTTAGAGATGGAATGCTAATTGCAGAGGTCGAGTGATCAATGAACCCACATTATTCACCCCAAAGCCCACATTTTAGTATTTTTGTAGGCCAATGTCCCAAATGGCACCCTATTCCCTTTATAGTGCACCACTTTTGACCAGGGTCTAGGTCCACAGTAGTGCACTATGTAAACAATAGAGTGCCCATAGGATGCAGATTCAGTTTCTAACGGTGTCTTCTTCTACGGTGTCATTTCAGGTCCAAGGTTATTATAGTAAACTAAAACTGAACTAAAGATGAAAAAAAAAATGTAAACTGAAATAAAATAATTAACAGACCCGTTTGAAACTATTATATTTGACTCCAAAAAGAACAAAGGTAAAATAAAAACCATCATGAATTATGTTTTTTCTTTTTTTTCTTCTAAATTTTGGGCAAAAATCAAATGGGGTTTTCAAGCTTCTGAATCTGCCAGGTAAATTCTGCCAGGAGATGTCGATGTTTCAAAAAGGCCTAGCTTGAGTATCACAATCACTAGTTATCACCAGCTAACAGGGAAGACATCCACTACTTTGTGTCCCTAACACTAAAACTGAAACAAAATAATATAAAAACTAAATATATACATTTTTATAGAACTCAAACTAAAGAAAAACTAGTAAATCATGTATGAAAACTAATTGAGACTAAACTGAATTTGAAATAAAAATCGAAAAACTAACAGAAATAAAAATGAATATAAAACCACAAAACTATAATAACATTGGTCACGCCCCGTCTCAGTCAGCCCACTACGCGACAGCTACAGTAGAAACTGAGACAGGACTGCTAACAGACAGTAGGTATAGAGGGACACTGATGTTTCAGTGTGAACATGCTGTGTTGACAGAAATTCATGTTCCTTCAAGTAATGCAGACAACACCTTATATCTCTCTTCCTTTACAGAATGTCTTTGTTACATCTATTGCTGTCCATACAGCCTGATATTTTTGCTGCTGTTTTGGCTAAAGCTGCAATATGTAACTTTTTGGGCGACCCGACCAATTTCACATAGAAATGTGAGTTATAGATTTGTCTATAACAAGTCTAAGAAGAGGTAGATCAAATCGAATCAAATGTTATTAGTCACATGTGCCGAATTCAACCGGTGCATACCTTACAGTGAAATGCTTACTTATGTGCCCCTAACCAACAATGCAGTTTAAAAAAATATGGATAAGAATAAGAAATAAAAGTAACAAGTAATTATAGAGCAGCTGTAAAATAACAATAGCGAGACTATATACAGGGGGGTTCCGATACAGAGTCAATGTGCGGGGGCATCGGTTAGTTGAGGTAATATGTACATGTAGGTAGAGTTATTAAAGTGACTATGCGTAGATGATAACAGAGAGTAGCAGCGGTGTAAAAGAGGGGGGGCACTATGGTGTTGAATGCTGAGCTGTAGTCAATGAATAGCATATAATAACAGAGATTGCATCATCTGTGGATCTGTTGGGGTGGTATACAAATTGGAGTGGGTCTAGGGATGATGGTGTTGATGTGAGCCATGACCAGCCTTTCAAAGTACTTCATGGCTACAGATGTGAGTGCTATGGGTCGGTAGTTATTTAGGTAAGTTACCTTAGTGTTCTTGGGCACAGGCATTATGGTGGTCTGCATAAAACATGACGGTATTACAGACTCGGACAGGGAGAGGTTAAAAATGTCAGTGAAAGCACTTGCCAGTTGGTCAGTGCACGCTCGGAATACACATCCTGGTAATCCGTCTGGCCCTGCAGCCTTGTGAATGTTGACCTGTTTAAAGGTCTTACTCACATCGGCTGGGGAGATTGTGATCACACAGTCATCCGGAACAGCTGGTGCTCTCATGCATGTTTCAGTGTTATTTGCCTCGAAGCGAGCATAGAAGAAGTTTAGCCCGTCTGGTAGGCTTGTGTCACTGGGCAGCTCTCGGCTGTGCTTCCCTTTGTGGTCTGTAATGGTTTGCAAGCCCTGCCACATTCGACGAGCGTCAGAGCCGGTGTAGTACGATTCGATCTTAGTCCTGTATTGACACTTTGCCTGTTTGATGGTTCGTCGGAGGGCATAGCAGGATTTCTTAAAAGCTTCCAGGTTAGAACTCCGCTCCTTGAAAGCAGCATTTCTAGCTTTTAGCTCAGTGCGGATGTTGCCTGTAATCCATGGCTGGCACTAAGACAGCATGGAATGAGCTGTGTTTGGAGAGCAAGAAAAACGCTCACCCAGAGACGGCGCTCCTAGTAGCCAGGGACTTCAATGCAGGGAAACTTAAATCAATTTTTACCAAATTTCTATCAGCATGTTAAATGTGCAAACAGAGGGGGAAAAAACCCTGGACCACCTTTACTTCACACACAGAGACGCATACAAAGCTCTCCCTCGCCCTCCATTTGGCAAATCTGACCATAATTCTATCCTCATGATTTCCGCTTACAAGCAAATATTAAAGCAGGAAGCACCAGTGACTAGATCAATAAAAAAGTGGTCAGATGAAGCAGATGCTAAACTACAGGACTGTTTTGCTAGCACAGACTGGAATATGTTCCGGGATTCCTCCGATGGCATTGAGGAGTACACCACATCAATCGTTGGCTTCATCAATTAGAACATTTTATCTGTTCTATGCTCTATTTCTATGCTTCCTGTTAAAGTTTCAGTTTTGCACACCAGCTTCAAACAGCTGAAAACCATAAGTGGTTATGGAAAAGACATTTCACAGTGGTTAGATGTTATAATGATTCTCTGCACTTGTTTTTCTTGTTTTGTCACATGAACTGAAATCAGGCTAACTATTCGAATTTTAGCAACGAGGAAATGACGGAGCGATTTCTACATATTGCACCTTTAAAAAAGGTATCCTTTCCTCATCCTTACAGTATTGCACATCAAGCTACTTCCTCTCTGTGTTACTAGTCACGTGTTTGATTTGATTCTATTTCTATGGTTGGCCCTATTTCCTCTGTCTGTCTGCAGAGCCACTTCCTGCCTCAAGGAGACAGGCAGACCATGTTTTGGTACAGCTTCCTCCCTCTCCTGCACCCTAATTAACAAATTTAAAAAATGCTCCTTACCTTCCCTATACTGTTTCTTTCATCACACACATCACACACCGCCCCCGTCTTAGCTCATATCCTCTCTCTTCGGTCCTTCCACCTTGTGTTGTCATTTAGCCTTTCTTCACAGCAGGTTACACTCCTTGTTATGGGATCTGTCCAAATGTCACGGACACTATTCACCTTGACTACCATCTCTATGAGAGACACAGAGACAGGAGAGACCACAGCTCACTGCAACACACCCTCTGGCATCTCTCAACTGGTGTGGCAGTTAGACGATTCTGTTTCTGATATCCTAATCTCCAGTCCTTATCACTCAGATACAGACTTGTCAGACTCGTCCAGTTGCTCTCTTTGTGTTATTGCAGATCTCATATTTTGAAGTTATGTGGCAATTAGGCCGATTCGTAACCCCCCGTAGCTCTCTGTGTGTGTCCCCAATTGCCTGCGTAGGTGGTCCCCTAAATCCCCCGTTACACCCCCCCACACACACACACACACGCACACACTGCCTGCACCCTTAAAGGAGGATATTAATTGTCATTACGATGTGTCCCTTTAAGAAAGAGGTCACACCTCAGGAAGACATGTTAGTACTCTGATGCCGGCAATTACACCAGAAAGCAGAACAGAGCGCGTGTCAACTGTCAGATTAGCATAAGGACAGAGGTGGTGTGGCTCTCCAGAGCAGTGTTTTAGTTATGCAGATGGTGTGTTGGAACGCACAGGGCTGTGGTCCCCCGAGGAAAGGGAACACAATCTTTCTTTACACAGTAAGGTGGTGGTGGCCTTGATAAATGTCACAGCAGCTAAAAGAACAATGACAACAATGACATACAAACATGACACCACGTTCAATGCTATGGCTTCGCCACCCCTCACTGGAATGTTTATCTCGTGTGTGATCTTTGAACTTTGGTGTGCAGTTTGCACTTGTTGTGTTCAATGGATATTTTATCTATTTAGTTCATAATATGTTTTTACATGCTTTACAATTCAAGTACCTCACCTGTGTGTGTGTGTGTGTGTGTGTGTGTGTGTGTGTGTGTGTGTGTGTGTTCTCGCTGAGAGTCTATATTCAATATTCTGTGTAAGTGTCACAGTGAGTGACACATTATAATTTCAGTTTAGAGGGGACATGATTCATCCCCACGCTCTGTGGGTGTCCTTGACAGATTCCATCCAATTAAAGAAGTGACACAGGTGGGTAACACACAGCCACCCACACACACACACACACACACACACACACACTGAAGCCCCTGGGAGACTAGTCAGGATCGAGGGAAAGATGAACGGCGCAAAGTACAGAGAGATCCTTGATGAGATGAAAACCTGCTCCAGAGCGCGCAGGACCTCAGATTGGGGCAAAGGTTCACCTTCCAACAGGACAACGACCCTAAGCACAAAGCCAAGACAACGCAGGAGTGGCTTCGGGACAAGTCTCTGAATGTCCTTGAGTGGCCCAGCCAGAGCCTGGACTTAAACCCGATTGAATATCTCTGGAGAGACCTGAAAATAGCTCTGCAGCGACGCTCCCCATTCAATCTGACAGATATTGAGAGGATATGCAGAGAAGAATGGGGAAAACTCCCCAAATACAGGTGTGCAAAGCTTGTAGCATCGTACCCAAGAAGACTCGAGGCTGTAATTGCTGTCAAAGGTGCTTCAACAAAGTACTGAGTAAAGGGTCTGAAACTGAGTTTCAGTTTTAGATATTTAATAATAGATTTGCAAACATTTATAAAAACCTGTTTTTGCTTTGACATTATGGGGTATTGTGTGTAGATTGATGAGGGGGAAAATAACTATTTAATCCACTTTAGAATAAGGCTGTAACATAACAAAATGTGGAAAAGGTCAAGGGGTGTGACTACGTCCTTAATGTATATATTTTAAATCTCTGAAAGACTTTTCATTGACCCCCAGCAGTACCTCCGCATACTTCAGTTTCAATATCTTTGGTTTAGAGAGAGCGGGATGAAGGAGACAGCCAGGGTGCTGCACATGGGACTCAATACCGTAATGTCCTGGAGCTCCAAATACCTTGGTCACAGGCGAGCCCATCATGAGAGGTGAAAGAGATGGGGGGGAATAGGCTGTTGCTACCTGCAACGCTTACTGCTTAAGAGGGGGTTGAGGAGAACTTTTCTGGAAGGAGATAGTGTGACTGCAAAAGTCAGAGAAAAGGGAGAGGATAGAAAGAGCCTTCTCCCCTCTCCTGTCTCTTCCACGTTTTCCATCTCTCCTTTTTCCTTCCTCTATCTCCTGCATTCTTATTCTCTCATCCACCTCTAGCTACCCTCCTGTCTGTTCCTCTCTCTCCTCTCTACGCATCCCCTCCCTTTTCTGTGCCCCAAGATTTATGACCCATTCAGTTTGTTTTCAAACCACCTTATTTATTTGTCGGTTATATCCTTCCCCACACATACTCTCCTGTTCATTTTCTCCTATTCCTACTCCTACTCTTTTTTTCTCTTTCCTCCCTCGTTCTCTCCTTTCATTCATCCCTGTGACGTCTGATGCATCCAGTTCATCATCGCCCTCTCCCTCTTTCCTGAGAGGCAGGATGGGAGGGGACAGAAGGAGAGAGAGAGAGTGGGAACTGCCCGGAGATTGCCTGAAAAAGAGAGCAGGAGAGAGAGAGAGCAAGTGATGGGTAGGAGGAGGCAGAGGTTTTTCTCCTCTTTGTTTTGTCTGATCCGACACGAGCCACAGAACGTGTGGGCTTGACCAAGGAAAGGCATCTCTCCCATGACGCTTCACCCTCAGCCTTCCCCTCTGTCTGTCTGCCTGCCTGGAGCTGAGGCTGGAGCTGGACTAGTTGTTGGCTAACGGAGAGGCTAGTGGCCCTGAGGAGAGCTGGAGGAGGAAAGGAGGAGGGGCTGAGCTGAGCCAGTAGGCTCGCTCTCTGCCTCACAGACACGTTTTATTGACTTGCTAATTGCCTGAGACACTCGGAGGAGAGGATGCAGTGAGGGAAGGGAGGGAAGGAACCTACTGTACATAAGAGTATTACAGGCAGAGGAACAGAGAAACAGTGACTGTGTTCTGCCTATCTGGCCACCATCTCTGCTTCTCTTTGCTGGGGGAACTAAAACAGATGTTTGCAGCCTGCCTTTCATTGATCCACGATACGTGCATACGTGATTCATGCATGACATTAGTGTGTCTTTGCCTCGTATGCAGTCGGAAGGAGACTACCCACCCACCACACGCTTTTGTGACACGTGAATGATTTCCATATTTATGTTTTTTCTTGTATTTACCGTAACTGTTTTTCCTCTGCTGGGTCAGCTAAAGCGGTTGTTTGCTGTGTTGCCTGCTATGTCTGGTTTGGCTTTACCACGGTACATACCCTTTGGTGTCTGTGACGGTGCAAATTAAAAATAGAAACAAATATTTGTTAACCAATCAAATGTAATGGGAATAAGAAAATATGAAGATTCTGAAGCGTACAATGGATATTCTTCAATGGAAATGAAGAAATGATCTGAGAAGCATACAGACTGAAGACTGGCTTGAGGCAGTTCATCTTGTGTGCTTTTGTGGAGTGGGGAGCTACGTAGTACAGTCTTGGTGGGAAAATGGACCAAGCTCATTTGTTGGCTCTATCATAATTCCAGAATACCCAGTCTCAAACATCAAGATCGTGGAAAGCAATCTCAGATCCCTGGCTTTGGGCTGTAGATGAATCTTGCGTATGGAGAGAGGGAGGGAACGAGAAAGGGAGGATTGTGAATGAACCCATGGAGCAGTCCAGTGGCAGCAGTCTTTACAGATCAGCAAAGAGGAGGTGAAGAGAGGATTACAGGAAGGATTCAAATAAAAACTAGTCTAGACTTAATTCAGTAACTTAGCCTTAAAAGTATGCTCCACTAATTCAAGATACCTTAGAGTGATTCTCTGTCTCGCTTGTGCTGACTCTTGAGTTTTCACGTCATGGGTTCAGAAGCCTGAAGAAGCAATCCAGGAAGACTCCAACCACCTCTTGACAAAGTTACCATTCACCCACATCAGACGTATCCATACGCCAGGCAGTTTGACAGTACCATCTGACTGGTGTCTGGCCTGGCTATTGTCTCCGTGGTGAAGCCTCCGGCTGTGGGTTGCTATGCCGGTTTCCTGTGGGTCTGTCTGGGTCACAGCGAGGGTGCTGCCACTCCGCTGAGGTTGGTCTGCCTGTCTTCCAGCCTGCCGCCCCCATGAGCCACGCGGGAACCCTACAGAGACGTACCACCTACCTCATCTCCCTTACCCTGGTCAAGGTCGAGGCCGTGGGGGGTGATGGAGTTTCAATCGGGCCCCAGCCACAACGGACCCTTGCTCTGGGGAGAGCAGGAGTGGAGGGCCCAGAGGATGAGGAGCTGAGCAGGACCACTGAGAATGAGGGAGGACATGCATGTGCCGAGGTGAAGGGAGAGGGGAACACAGAGATGGAGGAAGAGGAGCAGGAGTACGTTAGCTTTGGGGGACCTGTACAGGAGCGGGAGAAGCCTGAGATAAAGGAGCGAGAGAGTCGTGGTCCAGGCTCCTCAAAAGATGTCACGTTGGAGACTAAGAGCAAGGAGTCTCCCCTCTTACCGAAGAATGTGAAAGACCAAGTGAAAGGACTTGCAGGGGTGTCAGATGTCCCCTCAGTGGGAGGGCTGAGGAGAGAGGGAACCCGCCCTAAAACAGAGCTCTATAGGGAGCCACCCATGCTGTTCCCAAGGTGCGAGGAAGGGATGGGCGACGCAAGCAACACCCTCTCCCGGGGCAGCATGCCCATCACCGTACCGCCCAGGCTCACCCAGAGACCCGAGGTCCTGATGAGGTCACATGCCGGGGGCGGGGCTGTAAGCCGGCGGGAATTGAGGGAAGCCAATCAGAGTATGCCTCCATCCGCCAAGAGTCTGGACCGCAAAGACAACCGCATAGGGGACCGGTCTCCCATGACAGCTGCTGTGGCCTCTCTGGGACCATACCGGGCGTCCTGGGCGGACAGTGATGGCAGGTCCACCCTCCTTCGCCAGGGAGCCCCCGTAGGGGGGGGGTTTACGGACATGGTGACCAGGGAAAGCCCCAGAGGGGACAGGCTGAAGACAGGCTCAACCTCCCTGCCAGCCCAACCCACCCCTCAGATATCCAAGCCGCCGAGGAAGGGCAAGAGCCGCACTCTGGACAATAGTGACCTGCACTCCCTC
This sequence comes from Oncorhynchus nerka, assembly GCF_034236695.1. Classification (NCBI taxonomy): domain Eukaryota; kingdom Metazoa; phylum Chordata; class Actinopteri; order Salmoniformes; family Salmonidae; genus Oncorhynchus; species Oncorhynchus nerka. The sequence goes on along the minus strand of NC_088397.1, from coordinate 69,840,724 downwards.
TCTGAGGACCTGAAGAAGGGGAAGGACAGCCAGAGTCAGGGGGGTACCACCCAGCGTCCCCCCGCCCGTGACCGCAAGATGCTCAAGTTCATCAGCGGCATCTTCACAAAAAGTACGCCTGCGCCTCCCTGCTCCAACACAGCGCCCCCTATCTACACGCCCATTCAGAGGGGTTCTAGTGAGGAGGAAGGTAAGATACCCTTACCCACCTAACCACATTCCCCCCCACTAGGGCTAGCTGCCCTTCCCATTCCATTTCAGACTTTTCACAACTGGAGGCTGGATTATTATTTTGCCGTACCATTTTACTCTAATGGTTTACACAATGCTAGTGCAGTGAGCAGGTGCTCGTGCACTGTGGTCTCATTCTAGATGGTTGTCCATCATCAGTCCGTATGGCCGGAAAACCACACACTGTAGGTCAGGATGCACTGTGCAAGGATGTGGTGAAGAAAAGGAGGTTGAAGACCTTGAAGTGAGAGGGCAAGCCTTGGGCTGTGTCCAATAGGGCACCCACCCTATTCCCTTTATAGTGCACTACCTTTGACCTGAGCTCTATGGGGCCTGGTCAAAAGTAATATACTACATAGGGAATAGGGTGCCATGTGATGCATCTTGGTCATAAAATATGTTATTGGATGGCCACTATGCCTCGATGGACCCTCAGAGAGAATTGGAATTCCAATGGGGAAATTACATTATACATTATAATCCGTTCACACAGTCACATACTGGATATAATGTAGAAGATATCACTTGAATGATGATGCATTCATGTGATACAGTAAAATGAGCACATCCACTCCTAGATCCTGTTGGGTGTTAGGCATGAAAAAGGTTGAATAACGAGAGAGGACAACCTGCATATGGTTCACCTGCTCCCAAGAGTAATGCTTCCGCCAATGAAAACCTACATGGCCTAAATTTCTCTCCAACTAGAAGCAGTCACAAGATAACATGAGATAGCCCATGGTAATCAAATATTCAGATTTCACTATATTTGCGAATATGCTGTTGTAGACGTGTGTGATGAAGGAGTATGTAGAATTGGTGTAAGTGCTGAATAATTTGTCAGGAGTAAGTGGGACATGAATAATTAAGGGTGGGAGTACACAGAGCTGTGTTCTTCTGAGGGAAGGAGTGAGGGGGCAGGGGGTGAGGGAGGAAGGGAGGACGGAAGGGGACCCTTCCTGCTCTGCTTGCAGAGTTAATCAACATCCAAATGAAACCCATTAACTCAATGACTCCACATTGGGATTGGGTGAACAAGAGATCAATAGCCATTTACATTTTGGGGGGCATTTCAGTTTGATTGCAAAATATTTGATTGCAAAATATTAATCAGAGTTGGGGTAAAGTAATAACTAATGAAAATAAACATTTGGGGAGATTTTCAACGTTTTAATTGTATTTTGTTAACTCAGTAAATATCATGTCTGTTTTATATCCATATCATCAATATTAATAAATATAGTATGTGTGATTTACAATTGTGTAAATGTGCTCAAACACACACACCACTGTATGTATGAGAGAATTTATTGTGCTGAGAGCCAGGCAGTTTCTGGAAGAAGGGTTGCCATGGCAACAACAAGCGGCAAGAGATGCTATTTGGTCGGCGATATGATGCTGAGGGGGGGGGGGTAAAGAGTGGGGGGGTGGAGAGCGGGAGAGACCAATAGACATACAGACAGACAGAAATTTTCCGGTGGGGGTTGGGAAGGGTACCAGGGTTTTGTTTAAATGTAATCTCCCCTGAGAGCAAGAGTGGAAGGAAGTGGTGGCTGTGTTACCGTATTGTCACTGAGGTGTGGCCGGTGCACACAGCAAAGCACAGGCAGTATATAATGTGTCTGTGGAGACTCCCTCACTTCTGGTGTGTCCCCACAGAGAGGATTCAGTGTCTGAAAGGATCATACTGTTTGACTGGAGTTGGCTTCAACACTGCTTTACTCAGACCTCCAAAGGCCCTTTTGAATGAGGCAGTGTCATCATTTATATGGCTGTTTGTGTGTGTGTGTGTGTGTGTGTGTGTGTGTGTGTGTGTGTGTGTGTGTGTGTGTGTGTGTGTGTGTGTGTGTAAAAGATGCTGCCTGTTGCCCAAATCAAGAATTTGTCTGCAATTGGAGACTTATATACGTTGTGTGTGTGTGTGCTTGCGTTTGTGTGTGTGTCCATGTACAAGCATATGTGTGTGTATCTTCAGCCCTGCAGAATGAATCTGCTTGTTAATCTTTTGAAGCTTTTATTTTCCATCCATAATTTCAGTCTTATTTAAAGAGGAAGTTGACCTAAAATCCAACATTTCCCAAGTGATTCCATACATTGAAACTACACTGAATTGTGTTCGTTGTTCATAGCTTATTACTGCCCATACCATAACCCCACCGCGAGGAACTCTATTCACAACCTTGACATCAGCAAACTGCTCGCCCACATGACGCCATACAAGCTTTCTGCCATCTGCCTGGTACAGTTGAAACCGGGATTCATCCGTGAAGAGCACACTTCTCCAGCGTGCCAGTGGCCATCGAAGGTGAGCATTTGGTAACTGAATTTGGTTACAACGCTGAACCTCAGTCAGGTCAAGACCCAGGTGAGGACGACGAGCACGCAGATGAGCTTCCCTGAGACGCTTTCTGACAGTTTGTGCAGAAATTCTTTGGTTGTGCAAACCCACAGTTCAATCAGCTGTCCGGGTGGCTCGTCTCAGACCATCCCGCTGGTGAAGAAGCCAGATGTGGAGGTCCTGGATTGGCGTGGTTAAAAGTGGTCTGCGGTTGTGAGGCCGGTTGGACGTACTGCCAAATTCTCTAAAACAACGTTGGAGGCGGCTTATGGTAGAGAAATAAACATTAAATTCTCTGGCAACAGCTCTGGTGGACATTCCTGTAGTCAGCATGCCATTTGCACGTTTCCTCAAAACTTCTGTGGCATTGTGTTGTGTGACCAAACTGCACATGTTAGAGTGGCCTTTAATTGTTCCCAGCACAAGGTGCACCTGTGTAATGATCATGCTGTTTAATCAGCTTCTTGATATGCCACACCTGTCAGGTGGATGGATTATATTGGCAAAGAAATAATGCTCACTAACCAGGGATGTAAATACATTTGTGCACACAATTTGACAGAAATAAGATTTTTGTGCATATGGAACATTTCTGGGATCTTTTATTTCAGCCCATGAAACATGTGACCAACACTTTACATGTTGCTGTAAGATTTGTGTTAAGTATAGTTAGGTGTGGAGTTTTCCTTCTCCCCCCATGCAGTCTAACCCTGTGTTGTGTTTGTAACAGTTTTCTTTCCACCCCTCTCCTCGCCCCTACCTGGGCTTGAACAAGGGACCCTCTGCACACATCAACAACTGACACCCTCGAAGCATCGTTACCTATCGCTCCACAGCAGAGCAAAGGAAACAACTACTTCAAGGTCTTAGAGCGTGTGACGTCACCGATTGAAACACTATTATTGCGCACCCCGCTAACTATCTAGCCATTTCACACCGGTTACACTCACCCCCCTGACCTCTTCCTTTTCCGCAGCAACCTGCGATCCGGGTCTACAGCATCAATGTAACAGTTTTCCTAACATCCCTCTCCTCGCCCCTACCTGGGCTCGAACCAGGGACCCTCTTCACACATCAACAACTGACACCCCCAAAGCATCGTTACCTATCACTCCACAAAAGACACGGCCCTTGCAGAGCAAGGAAAACATCTACTTCAAGGTCTCAGAGCAAGTGACGTCACCGATTGAAACACTATTAGCGCGCACCCCGCTAACTAGCTAGCCATTTCACACTGGTTATTCACATCGGTTACATGTGGTTCTGAGTGCCAAATTGCACCCCATTCCCTGTATAGTGCACTATATAGGGAATAGGGTGCCATTTGAGATGCACAAAACCTTGTAAAGGAATTTCACATTCATTCTACATGCGTGCTCTACTGTATATTATGTCCATTAGTCTTCAGGTCAACATCTGAACAAATGCACTCTTAGGTCCTGTGTGGCTGTTGGTAGAGCATGGTGCTTGCAATGCCAGGGTTGTGGGTTAGATTCCCACAGGGGGACCAGTACAAAAAAATCTGAAAATGTATGCACTCACTACTGTAAGACTCTCTGGATAAGACTGTCTTGCTAAATGACTAAAATGCAACTGTTATTGATGGACTCTGTCACAATGAGGAATGGTACTGGCAGCCACTTCCAGGATGTTACAGTACCTACTAGTCCTCTTCCACTCTGCTATGCAGTAGTGTGACTTGACTTAATCCTGTTGGCCCCCATGTGAGCATAGGGTGTTCTCCACCTCACTCTTTTCTGTGTGATGGCTATTGCAGTAGTATATAGATAGAAAATGATGTGACTTCAATAAAAGTCTCAACTCATTGGCAGTCACCTGTCGTGAGGACCCCTGTCTGTGCTTTTCAGATATTATTGAACACCTCTGGGCGATGCAGTGAAATAACAGGTACCCAGTAATTATGATGCTTGGAGGATATCCAAATTCTCATTCCACTGTAGACACAGAAATGTTCTCTCTCTCTCTCTCTCTCTCTCTCTCTCTCTCTCTCTCTCTCTCTCTACATCCCATTTTCAGCTTGCTGCGCAGCATCTAAATGATGGTGAAATCTACTGAGGCTTGTATTGGAATTTTGGATGAATAAAACACAGAGATTGTTTGGTAATCATTTCACATACACGCTCAGGCACACATACGTACACACACACACATGTACACAAACAAACACACACACACACACACACACACTGGCACTCTCACTCAGGCTGCGTCCACAGAGCTGCTAATGAACTTGAGCCTCACTACTGAGCCTGTGCAATTAATTTGCACTCGTCCTTTGCGGCTCTACCTCATTCCCTCGCTCCTTTTCTCCATCTCCCCCCCTCACCTAACTCTGTAGTCTATGCCATCTGGACCTGCGACAGGGCACGTATGGGGCCACACACACTAAGGACGGCGCGGCACGGCATTCCTCACAGCTTCAGAGTGCTGTAGAGCGAGAAGGCCGGTGACTGTGAAAGTTTCCCCTGTTCTAAGCCGGCCGTAGACAGGAGGCAGAAAGGGAGAGGGAACACGTGATCACAACATTGACCTTATGTTTTAATCAGTCTCTCTCTCTCTTTCCCTCTCTCTGTGTGTTCACAGCGGCTTGCGGTAACAGTCAAGAATGGACCTTCAGTCGAACCGTCCAAGAGCTCCGTCTGGTGAGAGTGATTGCTGTTGTCATACCGCTGGAATAGGAAATAGGTGTAGTCTTGTTTCTGTTTCAACAGAGACAACGACAGTGACAGTGTCTAATAATGGAATACTTGATGATAATTGTAGTAAATAGAAGTAGTTGTTGTAGATTATGATAAACATGTCACTATTAGAAAAAGTGGGGTGATATATCCTTCTGACTATGTGTCCAGGGGGTGTTGGGAGGTCTCCGCAGTGGGAAGTCAGCCCTGGTCCACAGACACATGAGCGGCAGCTACCAGCCCCGGGAGAACCCAGAAGGTGAGTTTGACAGTTTTCATTTTGGCACTCTTTTTTTTTTAGATTTAGCCTTGTCTTAATAATTTTGACTAAAATATAATTAAGTCTTAGTCAAATTTTGGTCATTTGAATAATGATTTAGTCTGGTTATTGTCAAAATGCTAAAAACAGTGGGCCATTTTAGTCAAGTATAAATGCCTTTTTATTTTAGTCACATCACATTTCCATTGCCTCATTAACCTAGTAAACATAAATCACTGACTTCCATGTGCACAAACATACTTACATACTTAGCCTTGTCCTACCAACATATTGTTCTGCATAACATCCTATCCTGTAATTCTCTTCCCAACAGGCAAATTGGCAAACACCCCTTGACATACTGTAGCTATAACGCAATCAAAGTTCTGTCATAAGTACAGGTGTGATAGGTTGCTGCAAACTAACTAGCTAGCATTATTAATATGTCATTACCTGAGCATATATATTGAGATTATGCACTTTCAGATGTCTCTTGAGGTTGGTAGTATTTTTCCGCATTAGCTTGTGGGTGCAAACTCTGTCTTCCACCTAGCTATCTTAAGGTGAATGCACTTACTGTAAGTCGCTCTGGATAAGAGCATCTGCTAAATTACTAAAATGTAAATTAAGACGTTGCATTCGGTCTTGTTTGAATTAACACGATAAGTAAAGTGGCTCCAAACATTGCCCCTTTTTCTACCGGGAGCATGTACCACCGGGAGAGACGCCAAGGCGTATGCCTTATTTGCATCAATGATTTGTTGCCGCCAGATTGGAAAACGGTTGCTGGGCAGAGAGGTGACTTGTGAATGACCTGGACATGGTATTTACTTTCCTCCAATAAAAGCATTGCAACTTTGCAATGGGAAAGCCTTACAATTATGTCATGTATGTATGCTTTTCAGTGGACCCTACAAATAACACTGAAAGCTCTCAATCTCTCCAAAAACTCTTGTCCAGTCCATTTACTAGTCAGATTTTAGTCACGGAGATATTTTTGTCTCGTTTTATTATTCATATTTATTCATATTTGCTTCTGAGTCTATTTAGTCAGTTATAGTCTCGTCAACCGCCACTGAAAAATAGGTGTTTGACTAATATTTACGTCATTATTTTTGTTGACGAAATTAACACTGGTTTGACATCATACCTTGTACTTAAGCCTTAAAGCATTCCTGTAAAGAAACTACTACTGTATCACATAGGGCTTCTCTCTCTCTCTTTCTTTCTTTCATTATTTCTTTCTCTATCAGGGGGCAGGTATAAGAAGGAGGTACTTGTTGATGGCAACAGTCACATTTTGCTGATCAGGGAGGAGACAGGACCCCCGGATGCACAGGTAGGTGAAGGCTTTACTGACTGCAGACTGATGAGTAGTGCCCCCCTTAAAACACATGGAGTTGACAGGAGTTCACTCTGACACGTTGGACTGTTTAACTCTTCTCACCTGTTATTTTTATGTTCTCCTCTGACAACTCTCTCTTTCACTTGTTCTCTCCCCATTTGTTCCCTATTACCTCCTTTACGGTACCCTCTCCCCTCATCTCCAGATGGCTAGCTGGGTGGACGGGGTCATCCTGGTCTTCAGTCTGGAGAATGAGGCCAGTTTCCAGGAAGTGTACAGGAACTACAGCGAGCTTGGCATCCACCGCAACATCGCTGAGATCCCCTTCATAGTGGTAGGAACCCAGGGTAAGACTCCACCCATACAAACTCTCTATGACAGGGGTGAGCAAACATTTTCAGCTCGAGACCCAAATTAGAAATTGACTGTCCTCCCGTGACCCAAATCATCATAAAGATGCATTCACATAACTTGATGCCCACCTCTAACATGTCCAGGGCCCACTTTGGGTCCCGACCCATAGTTTAAGAAACCCTGCTCTATATTATACTAAAGATAACATCTGTATGGGTTTCTAAATGTTTATTAAGGTTTCTAATAGGATGTAGTTGATGTAGTTCCTCCTTCCTCCAGATAAAATCACCAGCACCAACCCTCGGGTGATAGAGGATGCCAAGGCTAGACAGCTGTGTTCAGACGTCAGGCGCTGTACCTACTACGAGACCTGCGCTACCTACGGCCTCAACGTCAACCGCGTCTTCACCGAGGGTGAGGACACACACACACACACAAACACACACACACTGCTCATTTTTTCTGTTGTTTCAGTACAATGTAGCTGGAATTTGAATCAATAAACCAATTTGAATTAATTTCACATTCATCTATATCAGCATCTAGATTAGAAAGATGACTGTCTAAGAAGGGTAATGTTTGTTTTTGTCCTCTCTCTACTTACCACAGCTGCCCAGAAGATCATGGCAGTGAAGAAGCAGGCAGCTCTACTGGCCTCCTGTAAATCCCTGCCCAACTCCCCCAGTCACTCTGGAGGCTCTACCCCAGTGTCAGGCATCTTCCCTGGTCAGGTACAGCAGCAGCTCTGGCCTCCAGTCCTTCATACTGGAGATAAGACACTGGTCCAAATCAATAGGATGGTAATGTTGGACAGGAGTGTACAGATCCGTGTTAATTTAGATTTTTCCACATATTCAGCTGTCTTTGCCCTCTGTAATCTCTCTCTCTTTTGTCCTTTTTGTTGTCTGTCACTCTTTCTGTTTCTTTGTTTTTGTTTCTCTCTCTCAGGCCAGTAATGGTGGTCAGAGCAGTGACTACTCGTCCTCTCTGCCCTCCACCCCAGTGATCAGTCATAAGGAGATCGGTGGGGCAGCAGGGGGGGAGAGGCTGGGCAGCGCCACCCCAGGGTCTGTCCGCAGTGCCCCACGGCGACGCACTGGCTCCCGCTTCACGGTAACATACCAACCAACCACAAACACACACTTTTACTGTTTTAGATTCCTCATTGACCCATCCATAACCCTCTCTCAGGTCCCCTGTGCTTTCTTTGAAATGTAATCTTTTTAGGTCTCTTCATGGATTATAGTCCCAATGTTAGGTCTCTTTATGGATTATAGTCCCTATTTTAGCTCTCTTCATGGATTATAGTCCCTATTTTAGCTCTCTTCGTGGATTATAGTCCCAATTTTAGCACTCTTCATGCATTATAGTCCCAATTTTAGCTCTCTTCATGGATTATAGTCCCAATTTTAGCTCTCTTCATGAATTATAGTCCCAATTTTAGCACTCTTCATGCATTATAGTCCCAATGTTAGCTCTCTTCATGGATTATAGTCCCTATTTTAGCTCTCTTCATGGATTATAGTCCCTATTTTAGCTCTCTTCGTGGATTATAGTCCCAATTTTAGCACTCTTCATGCATTATAGTCCCAATGTTAGCTCTCTTCATGGATTATAGTCCCTATTTTAGCTCTCTTCATGGATTATAGTCCCAATGTTAGCTCTCTTCATGGATTATAGTCCCTATTTTAGCTCTCTTCATGGATTATAGTCCCAATTTTAGCTCTCTTCGTGGATTATAGTCCCAATTGTAGCTCTCTTCGTGGATTATAGTCCCAATTTTAGCTCTCTTCGTGGATTATAGTCCCAATTGTAGCTCTCTTCGTGGATTATAGTCCCAATTTTAGCTCTCTTCGTGGATTATAGTCCCAATTGTAGCTCTCTTCGTGGATTATAGTCCCAATTTTAGCTCTCTTCGTGGATTATAGTCCCAATTTTAGCTCTCTTCCTGGATTATAGTCCCAATTTTAGCTCTCTTCATGGATTATAGTCCCTATTTTAGCTCTCTTCATGGATTATAGTCCCAATGTTAGCTCTCTTCATGGATTATAGTCCCAATGTTAGCTCTCTTCATGGATTATAGTCCCTATTTTAGCTCTCTTCGTGGATTATAGTCCCAATTTTAGCTCTCTTCGTGGATTATAGTCCCAATTTTAGCACTCTTCATGGATTATAGTCCCTATTTTGTGCTTTTTCCTTCACTCTCTGTCTGTATAATAGTTCTCTCTCTCTTTCTTTCTTTCTTTCTTTCTTTCTCTCCCCCCAAATCAAATCAAATTTGATTTGTCACATACACATGGTTAGCAGATGTTAATTTGAGTGTAGCGAAATGCTTGTGCTTCTAGTTCCCAACCATACAGTAATATCTAACAAGTAATCTAACAATTTCACGACAACTACCTTATACACATAAGTATAAAGGAATTAATAAGAATATATACATAGAAATGTATGGATGAGGACCTTCCGGATGGCGCAGTGGTCTAAGGCATTGCATCGCAGTCTAGATGTGCCACCAGAGATTCTGGGTTCGAGCCCAGGCTCTGCCGCAGCCGGCCGTGACCGGGAGGCTCATGGGGCGAAGCACAATTGGCCCAGCGTTGTCCGGGGTTAGGGAGGGTTTGGCAGGCAGGGATATCCTTGTCTCATCGCACACTAGTGACTCCTGTGGCGGGCCGCACGCAGTGCATGTAGCTTGTATAACAGTGTAGATGTTCTGTCCCCTCAAAATAACTCAACACACAGCCATTAATGTCTAAACTGCTGGCAACAAAAGTAAGTACACACCTAAGTGAAAATGTCCAAATTGGTCCCAATTAGCCATTTTCCCTCCCCGGTGTCATGTGACTCATTAGTGTTACAAGCAAGTGTGTTAAATTTGGTCAGGTCGCTAGGTGTGTTTCCTCCGACACATTGGTGCGGCTGGCTTCCGGGTTGGATGTGCATTGTGTCAAGAAGCAGTGCGGCTTGGTTGGGTTGTGTTTCGGAGGACGCATGGCTCTCGACCTTCGTCTCTCCCGAGTCCGTACAGCGATGAGACAAGACAGTAACTACTACTAATTGGATAACACGAAAAAGGGGTAAAGAAATATATGGATGGCCTAACGGCATAGATGGTAGATGGTATAGAGTACAGTATATACAGTATATCACAAAAGTGATATCACACCCTTCACAGTTTTGTAAATATTTGAGTATATCTTTTCATGTGACAACACTGAAGAAATGACACTTTGCTACAATGTAGCTTGTATAACAGTGTAGATTTTCTGTCCCCTCAAAATAACTCAACACACAGCCATTAATGTCTAAACCGCTGGCAACAAAAGTAAGTACACACCTAAGTGAAAATGTCCAAATTGGGCCCAATTAGCCATTTTCCCTCCCGGGTGTCGTGTGACTCATTAGTGTTACAAGGTCTCATGTGTGAATGGGGAGCAGGTGTGTTAAATTTGGTGTCATCGCTCTCACACTCCGTCATACTGACTGGTCACTGGAAGTTCAACATGGCACCTCACGGCAAAGAACTCTCTGAGGATCTGAAAAAAATAATTGTTGCTCTACATAAAGATGGCCTGGGCTATAAGAAGATTGCCAAGACCCTGAAACTGAGCTGCAGCACGGTGGCCAAGACCATACAGCGGTTTAACTGGACAGGTTCCACTCAGAACAGGCCTCGCCATGGTCGGCCAAAGAAGTTGAGTGCACGTGCTCAGCGTCATATCCAGAGGTTGTCTTTGGGAAATAGACATATGAGTGCTGCCAGCATTGCTGCAGAGGTTGAAGGTGTGGGGGGTCAACCTGTCAGTGCTCAGACCATACGCCGTACACTGCATCAAATTGGTCTGCATGGCTGTCATCCCAGAAGGAAGCCTTTTTTAAAGATGATGCACAAGAAAGCCCGCAAACAGTTTGCTGAAGACAAGCAGACTAAGGACATGGATTACTGGAACCATGTCCTTGCTAAAGAAGCTGAGGGTAAAGGTGATGGACTGGTCAAGCATGTCTCCAGACCTAAACCCTATTGAGCATCTGTGGGGCATCCTCAAACGGAAGGTGGAGGAGTGCAAGGTCTCTAACATCCACCAGCTCCGTGATGTCGTCATGGAGGAGTGGAAGAGGACTCCAGTGGCAACCTGTGAAGCTCTGGTGAACTCCATGCCCAGGAGGGTTAAGGCAGTGCTGGAAAATGATGGTGGCCACACAAAATATTGACACTTTGGGCCCAATTTGGAAATTTTCACTTCGGGGCGTACTCACTTTTGTTGCCAGCGGTTTAGACATTAATGGCTGTGTGTTGAGTTATTTTGAGGGGACAGCAAATTTACACTGTTATACAAGCTGTGCACTCACTACTTTACATTGTAGCAAAGTGTCATTTCTTCAGTGTTGTCACATGAGAAGATATACTCAAATATTTACAAAATTTTGTGATATACTGTACATATGAGTAATGTAGGGTATGTAAACATTATATAAAGTGTCATTGTTTAAAGTAGCAAGTGATACATTTATTTAATCCAATTTTGTATTATTTAAGTGGCTAGAGATGAGTCAGTATGTTGGCAGCAGCCACTCAATGTTAGTGATGGCTGTTTAACAGTCTGATGGCCTTGAGATAGAAGCTGTTTTTCAGTCTCTTGGTCCCTGCTTTGATGCACCTGTACTGACCTCACCTTCTGGATGATAATGGGGTGAACAGGCAGTGGCTCGGGTGGTTGTTGTCCTTGATGATCGTTTTGGCCTTCCTGTGACATCGGGTGGTGCAGGTGTCCTGGAGGGCAGGTAGTTTGCCCCCGGTGATGCGTTGTGCAGACCTCACTACCCTCTGGAGAGCCTTACGGTTGTGGGCGGAGCAGCTGCCGTACCAGGCGGTGATACAGCCCGACAGGATGCTCTCGACTGTGCATCTGTAAAAGTTTGGGGGTGTTTTTGGTGACAAGCCGAATTTCTTCAGCCTCCTGAGGTTGAAGAGGTGCTGCTGCGCCTTCTTCACCACGCTGTCTGTGTGGGTGGACCATTTCAGTTTGTCCGTGATGTGTACACCGAGGATCTTAAAACTTTCAACCTTCTCCACTACTGTCCCGTCGATATGGATAGGGGGCTGCTCCCTCTGCTGTTTCCTGAAGTCCACGATCATCTCCTTTGTTTTGTTGACATTGAGTGGGAGGTTATTTTCCTGACACCACACTCCGAGGGCCCTCACCTCCTCCCTGTAGGCCGTCTCGTCATTGTTGGAAATCAAGCCCACCACTGGAGTGTCGTCTGCAAACTTGATGATTGAGTTGGAGGCGTGCGTGGCCATGCAGTCATGGGTGAACAGGGAGTACAGGAGAGGACTGAGAATGCACCATTGTGGGGCCCCAGTGTTGAGGATCAGCGGCAGGAGATGTTGTTTCCTACCTTCACCACCTGGGGGCGACTCGTCAGGAAGTCCAGGACCCAGTTGCACAGGGCGGGGTCGAGACACAGGATCTCGAGCTTAATGACGAGTTTGGAGGGTACTATAGAGTTAAATGCTGAGCTGTTGTCGATGGACAGCATTCTCTCTCCCTCTCTCTCTGTTTTCTCTTTACCTGCTTATTCTTGTTGTTTTATGCCATGTCTGCAGGGCCGTAGGGGCAGTGACTCGGAGAGGAGGAGTACAGACGGTAAGATAGGAGACCTGGGTAGTGGACGCTCCATCCCCATCAAACAGGTAGGTCACAGACAGACAGTATATCCTGTAGGAGCTGTATGCTCCCTTCTGTAGAGAGAGGAACTGACAGTAGTCTATAGGAGCTCATCACAGACAATGAACTAACATCATGGAGCTAGGAGAGGGATTTGACTTACCTTTGAGAATTTTGTTGAGGTAGATTTTGTAGAAGCCTGCTATGCTCTTTTGGCATAAGGAGCATAACAAAGAACAGATAAAGAATGTGTGTCTTATCCTTGTCTCCTCTCCTATGTCCGTCATCCCTGTCTCCCTCCACCAGAGCATCCTGCTGAAGCGCAGTGGGAACTCTCTCAACAAGGAATGGAAGAAGAAATACGTCACGCTGTCCAACAACGGCATGCTCTCTTATCACTCCAGCGTCAACGTGAGTCAATGCACTGACACTAAGTGCTACACCATATTCCAGCTGTTTGTATTGACACACATAAAGAGCTGACCAGGGACATGCATTTATGATAGAGCTTCCACATGACCAGTCAGGAAAATCCTCTGGCTCTATTACAAAGACTTTGGAATATGGTTGGATATTGAATCTCATTGAATCCCTGAGTTGGCTACATTGTTATAGTTTGTATAACCTGCTGAACACCATTTTGAATCTCAGAATGGGTTGGACCATGCTACAGTAACATTATATATGTTTGAAATATCTGCTGTAATGGTTGGCCTTTCCACCTGACCTGACAGGACTACATGCAGAATGTCCATGGGAAAGAGATGGACCTGCTGAGGGTGACTGTGAAGGTGCCAGGGAAACGCCCGCCCCGTGCTGGTGCCGTCCCTTCCTGTGGTCCTCCGCCCGGCCTCAACGGCCTGGTCAAAGACGTCCAGGGGCCTGAGGGGGCCAGCGCGGGTGAGAGGAGCTCCAATAGGGGTGTGCCGACATGGCCGTACTCGGATTTGTAATCGTATCCATAAATTGACAGTTGATAGTCGGATCTATTCGGATGATAATCGCGATCGGAAAGAACGTGTTTTAATATGCTTTAAGTAGATGTTGGCAAAATACTCACTGCAAAAGCGCTGCAGATTAGAAGCAGCGCGCGGAAGGGGTGTGTGTGTGTGTGTGTGTGTCTTTGTGTGTGTTCAACTTGCAGTGGGCTGCCAAGTTTGCTGTCACTCAGTCAGAATTAGCATCGGCATCTTTTTCGCTACCCTTTCCCCATTTGTTAGATATTATGCACATTAATAGCTTGATAGTAAACGTCCTGGCCATGTGATTTATTCTAGTAGGATGCAACAGCAATCTACAGTGCATTCAGAAAGTATTCAGACCCCTTGACCTTTCCCACATTTTGTTATGTTACAGCCTTATTCTAAAATGGATTCAATTGTAATTTTTTTCTCATCAATCTACACACATTACCCATAATGACAAAGACAAAAGAGGTTTTTAGAAATGTTTGCAAATTTATTACAAATAAAAAACTGAACTATTACATATACATAAGTATTCAGACCCTTTACTCAGTACTTTGTTGAAGCACCTTTGGCAGTGATTACAGCCTTGAGTGTTCTTGGAGATGATGCTACAAGCTTGACACACTTGTATTTGGGAAGTTTCTCCCATTCTTTTCTGCAGATCCTCAAGCTCTGTCAGGTCGGATGGGGAGCGTCGCTGCACAGCTATTTTTAGGTCTCCAGAGATGTTAGATTTGGTTCAAGTCCGGGCTTTGACTCATCCACACAAGGACATTCAGAGACTTGTCCCGAAGCCACTCCTGTGTTGTCTTGGCTGTGTGCTTAGAGCCATTGTCCTGTTGGAAGGTGAACCTTTGCCCCAGTCTGAGGTCCTGAGCGCCCAATAGCAGGTTTTGGATCTCTCTGTACTTTGGTCTGTTCATCTTTCCCTCGATCCTGACTAGTCACCTAGTCCTTGCTGCTGAAAAACATCCCCACAGCATGATGCTACCACCACCATGCTTCACCGTAGGGATGGTGCCAGGTTTCCTCCAGATGTGACGCTAGGCATTCAGGCAAAAGTGTTCAATCCTGGTTTCATCAGACCAGAGAATCTTGTTTCTCATGATCTGAGTCTTTAGGTGCCTTTTTGGCAAACTCCAAGTGGGCTGTCATGTGCCTTTTACTGAGGAGTGGCTTCCGTCTGGCCACTCTACCATAAAGGCCTGATTGGTGGAGTCCTGCAGAGATGGTTGCCCTTCTGGAAGTTTCTCCCATCTCCACAGAGGAACTCTGGAGCCCTGTCAGAGTGACCATTAGGTCCTTTCCCCCCCGATTGCTCAATTCGGCTGGGTGGCCAGCTCTAGGAAGAGTCTTGGTGATTCCAAACTTTTCCTATTTAAGAATGATGGAGGCCACTGTATTCTTGGGAACCTTCATGCTGTAGAAATTATTTGGTACCCTTCCCCAGATCTGTGCCTCGACACAATCCTGTCTAGGAGCTCTACGGACAATTCCGTCGACCTCATGGCTTGGTATTTGCTCTGACATGCACTGTCAACTGTAGGACCTTATATAGACAGGTGTGTGCTTTCCAAATCATGTCCAATCAATTGAATTTACCACAGGTGGACTCCAATCAAGTTGTAGAAACTTGATTGGAGTCATGATCAATGGAAACAGGATGCACCTGAGCTCAATTTCGATTCTCATAACAAAGGATCAGAATACTTACAGTGGCAAGAAAAAGTATGTCGACCCTTTGAAAATACCTGGATTTCTGCATAAATTGGTAATAAAATGTCATCTGATCTTCATCTAGTTCAAAACAATTAGACAAACACAGTCTGCTTAAACTAATGACACACAAACAATTATACGTTTGTCTTTATTGAACACACCGTGTAAACATTCACAGTGCAGGGTGGGAAAAGTATGTGAACCCTTGATTAAATACTGGTTTGGCAGCAATAACCTCAACCAAAAGTGTTCTGTAGTTGCGGATCAGACCTGCACAGCGGTCAGGAGGAATATTGGACCATTCCTCTTTACAAAACTGTTTCAGTTCAGCAATATTCTTGGGATGTCTGGTGTGAACTGCTCTCTTGAGGTCATGCCATAGCATCTCAGTCTGGTTGAGTTCGGGACTCTGACTGGGACACTCCAGAAGGACTATTTTTCTGTTTGACCCATTCTGTTGTTGATTTACTTTTGTGTTTTGGGTCGTTGTCCTGTTGCATCACCCAACTTCTGTTGAGCTTCAATTGGCGGACAGATAGCCTTACATTCTCCTGCAAAATGTCTTGATAAACTTAGGAATTCATTTTCCCGTCTGATAGCAAACTGTCCAGGCCCTGAGGCGGCAAAAGCAGCCCCAAACCATGATGTTCCCTTCACCATACTTTACAGCTGGGATGAGGTTTTGATGTTGGTGTGCTGTGCCTTTTCTTCTCCAAACGTAGTGTTGTGTGTTCCTTCCCAAAAACTCAACTTTACTTTCATCTGTCCACAGAATATTTAGCCAGTAACGCTGTGGAACATCCAGGTGCACTTTTGCAGACCTCAGACGTGCAGAAATGTTTGTTTTTAGACAGCAGTGGCTTCTTCCGTGGTGTCCTCCCATGAACACCATTGTTGTTTAATGTTTTACGTGTCTTGGACTCGTCAACAGAGATGTTAACATGCTCCAGAGATGTCTGTAAGTCTTTAGCTGACACTCTACGATTCTTCTTAACCTCATTGAGATCTGCGCTGTGCTCTTGCAGTCATCTTTGCAGGACGGCCACTCCTAGGGAGAGTAGCAACAGTGCTGAACATTCTCCATTTATAGACAGTTTGTCTTACCGTGGACTGATGAACATCAAGGCTTTTAGAGATACTTTTGTAATCCTTTCCAGCTTTATGCAAGTCAACAATTCTTAATCTTAGGTCTTCTGAGATCTCTTTTGTTCGAGGCATGGTTCACATCAGGCAATGCTTCTTGTGAATAGTTTTTTTTATAGGGCAAGGCAGCTCTAACCAACATCTCCAATCTCGTCTCATTGATTGGACTCCAGGTTAGCTGCCTCCTGACTCCAATTAGCTTTTGGAGACGTCATTAGCCGAGGGGTTCACATACTTTTTCCAACCTACACTGTGAATGTTTAAATGATGATTTCAATATAGACAAGAGAAATACAATAATTTGTGAGTTATTAGTTTAAGCAGACTATGTTTGTCTATTGTTGTGACTTAGATGAAGATCAGATAACATCTGATGACCAATTTATGCAGAAATCCAGGTAATTCCGAAGGGTTCACATACTTTTTCTTACCACTGAATGTGAATAAGGTATTTTATTTTTTAAATAAATGTTCAAACATTTCTACAAATCTGTTTTCAATTTGTCATTATGGACTATTGTGTGTAGATTGATGAGAAAAAACATATATTTAATTCATGTTAGAATAAGATTGTAACGTAACAAAATGTGGAAAAAGTCAAGGCGTCTGAATACTTACCGAATGCACTGTAAATGATCAGCCCGAAAACATGGAAGGAAATCTGATTAGGTGAAATTATGAAGGGAGTGGACGGAGAAATACAGCAGGATCAACGTACAACCCACCCTTCTCTTTACAACCAGCCAGTTGAGTTATTCAGACCACGTAGAACCTTGCACATGACTGACTAGCATGAGAAAGATGTGTGCTGGCACTCAAATGTTTTTTTTCTTCCAATCACCGATAATTACAAAAAATACTTTGATCATAATCGCATGCAGAAAATTGTCCATACTTGTTTTTGTCTGACTACTCGGCACACCCTAGGCTCCAAAAGGACAGCCAATCGTCTCTGAACCTAATCTAGAGCCTCCTCGCTCTAGCCGTCTTGGTCTCTCACTGTTTTTCATTCTCCCTGTAACTTACTCTTCTTCACACCTTTCTTTCATCCATCTCTCTCACTTATGTCATAGAACAGAAATAAGCACTTTACATTTTTTGTGTGTGATCTACATTACAATATCTATACATTATTTGGTTTGATCACTGAATTGTCATGAGTGTCTTTATGTAATATCTCTTTGAAATATGATGCTCTCTCCCCCATAGTCCCTGGTAGTGGTAGTAACCTCCTGCCCGTAGAAGAGGGGGCGGGAGGAGGGTTGTCTCCTGGGGGGAACAGAGCGGTGCAGCGCTGCCCCTCTACTCTCTCTAACAAGCCCCAAAGCATGGGTACGTACGCCACCCTGGTCCTCTGTGAATTATTTTGTCCCTTTTGAATTTACTTACTAGTGTAATCTTATTTGAGTCATTGTAGATATTCGTTTAAAAAAAACTTTTATACCATATGGCACAAACTTATTTCCTGTGCTTGTGTGACTGTGGCAGACTCTGCCATCGAAGGGGTGTCCAGACCCTCCTCCTATAAAGATACAGGCCCAGCCTCCCCAATGGTTGACAGGAAGAAGCATCGCAGGAAGAAGAGCATGAACCAGAAAGGAGACGTAGCCATTGGCCAAGCAGATGGTAAGCTTCCAACACAGTGTATTCATGGTTTAGTGAGGTGAAACATTCAGAACATTGCAGATATAAATGTATGTGAAATCAGATGTTTCCCTACTCATAACAGATAATCATATATTTTCTGCATATTACATTTCTCTCTGAACATTGCACATTGAATTCTGCCACCATATAGACTGGGAGTGAATCAGAAAGGGGTCAATACTGAACAGATGTATAAAGAAAAAGCTTAGTCTCAACTCAGTCTATGCCCTTCTGCTGGAATTTCTACTTATTCTCTCCAAAATATCTGCCTTTATCACTTTTATCTATTTTGTCTTCCTCTCATTTCCTCCTGTGTTCCTTTATTCTCTCTCTCTCTCCCTGCTTCCCTGGGACGTCTGATCTGCTAATCTCATACCCTGTAGCAAAGCGCAAAATGTGGAAACTAAAAAGCTTTGGTAGCTTAAGAAACATAAACAAGACAGGTAATGAGGAACTCTTGTCTGTCTGTCAGCCCTGTTTGTCTGTCTGTTTCTGTGTGCCTGTCAGCCATGCTTTTCATCCTGTCTGACTCTCTGCTTTTTAGTTTGTCAACTTGTCTGTCAGTGTCTGCTTTTATTGAGCAGCCTCTCGAGTCTGTCTCTAAGACAAAGCACTTACTGTATCTCCATTCTGTAAAAGACTTCTCTCCATATACTCCATACTTCTGCATTTGTCCACCATGACAGCAATGCAATAATGCATGCCGATGTCTACTTAGCAGGTACGTTCCGTTTGGAGATCCACCACCAATCATCATTGTGATGGAGGACGTAACCCTCTGAACCCACAGTGTGGTACTTTGTTATGAGTTCATCCTGACCGTGTGACCTGATTGGAACCAATGTTGTATTCCTGGTCAGGTCACATGGTCAGGGAAAACGTCATGATTTGACTGTCTCTAATACAAGTCTGTGTACTGTATGTGTTCTGTCATCAGACGAGGATAACTTTGACTTTCTGATCGTGTCGAGCACGGGCCAGACGTGGCACTTCGAGGCCCAGAGTGTGGAGGAGAGGGACTCCTGGGTGACGGCCATCGAGAGCCAGATCCTGGCCAGTCTGCAGCTGTGTGAGAGCAGCAAGAACAAGGCAAGGATGCAGACGAACACACACATACGCACACATGCACACACACACGCATGAATGCACGCACGCACACACACACAGACACACACTACAAGAAAATATCTGTGTCTGGCAAAGTGTTTGTGTTGGAAACCAGCTGTCACTGAGGAGAGACTAATTGTGTGTGTGTTCCCCAGGCTCGTAAGAACAGCCAGAGTGAAGCTGTGGCACTGCAGGCTATCCGTAACGCCAAGGGCAACAGTCTCTGTGTGGACTGTGAAGCACCTAGTAAGTAATTTATTAGGGATGGTTGTATCTCTCTGTGCTGCCCTTAATATCTCTCTATTCTCTTTCCTTTCGTGCTCTACTGCTTTTTCTCCTTTCTTGGTCCCTCATCCATCTTCCAGATGTCACTGAGCTTGGTTTTCAGTGTGGGTGGAACCCCCTCCGTTCTCCATATCCTTCCACTCTTTCTCCCATATACATCCTACTCATGCAGTTTCAACCCAGAATAAAACTGTACTGTAAGACCGGTACTCTAATCCCATCTCTGTTTGCTCTCTGTTACTCCAATGCATGCAGTTTCAACCCAGCCTAAAAACTGTACACGTTTTAGTCTATTATATAGACTGATCCCAGACCTAACTGTGTCTTCTCTCTCAGACCCAACATGGGCCAGTCTGAACCTGGGGGCTCTGATCTGCATTGAGTGTTCAGGAATCCACAGGAACCTGGGCACCCACCTGTCCCGTGTCCGCTCTCTGGACCTGGACGACCTGCCCAGAGAACTCACCCTGGTGTTGGGTGCCATCGGCAACCACCTGGCCAACAGCATCTGGGAGGGACGTACGCTGGGCCGCAGAAAACCCACGCCCGACGCCACACGGTGAGGACTGGGGGACAGGGGAGAGAGACACTGGGGGACAGAGTATAGGACACTTAATGTGTAAATAAGTGGCAAGCTTGCTGGACTGCAGTTGCAGTATTAGTTGTAGTTGTTGATGTTGTTGTAGAAGAGGAGGCAGTTGCGTTGATAGAAGTGCTAGAGCTAGTAGTAGAAATAGGAGATGTGAAGGTGTCTGACTACATACACCTGCCTGTATTCACACACTCCGTTCCCTTTGTAACCGTGTCTCTGTGACTGTCCTTGTGTCTCTGTCACCATGTGTGTCTGTTTCTGGTCCCAGAGAGGAGCGGGAGTCATGGATCCGAGCCAAGTACGAGCAGAGGTTGTTTGTGGCTCCGCTGGCCCTGCCCTCCTCCAGTCAGGGGTTAGAGGTCAACATGCTGTCAGCCAGTCTGCTGGCGGCCGTGATGGAGAGGGACCTCCCCCGCCTGCTCCTTCTCCTGGCCCATAGCACCAAGGATGACATCAATGCCCCCCTTCCCCCAGGGGGTCACCTCTCTCCACCCCCCCCTGCTGCCTCCCCCAGCCCTCCCCTGGAGGGCTCCCTCCGGCCGCCTTGCTCTGCGCTGCACGCCGCCTGCCAGCTCGCCGACGTGGTCATGACCCAGCTGCTGGTCTGGGTGAGAGAGCGTCCCTCCTATAATCTCTTCATCCTGCTTTTCCATTTTTTTGTCTTTCATCCATTCTCGGTTTGAGGTATCATGACATCATTCCACTACAGTCAAAGAATGGCAGAAATAACTTGCAGTTAAAGTCGGAAGTTTACATACACTTAGGTTGGAGTCATTGAAACTTGTTTTTCAACCACTCCACAAATTTCTTGTTAACAAACTATAGTTTTGGCAAGTTGATGAGGACATCTACTTTGTGCATGACACAATACATTTTTCCAACAATTGTTTACAGACAGATTGTTCACTTATAATTCACTGTATCACAATTCCAGTGGGTCAGAGGTTTACAGACACTAAGTTGACTGTGCCTTTAAACAGCTTGAAAAATTCCAGAAAATTATGTCATGACTTTAGAAGCTTCTGATAATTGACATCATTTGAGTCAATTGGAGGTGTACCTGTGGATGTATTTCAAGGCCTACCTTCAAACTCAGTGCCTCTTTGCTTGACATCATGGGAAAATCTAAAGAAATTAGCCAAGACCTCAGAAAAAAAATTGTTGACCTCTGGTTCATCCTTGGGAGCAATTTCCAAACACCTGAAAGTACCACATTCATCTGTACAAACAATAGTACGCAAGTATAAACACCATGGGACCACACAGCCGTTATTCCGCTCAGGAAGGAGACTCATTCTGTCTCCTAGAGATGAACGTAGTTCGGTGCGAAAAGTGCAAATCAATCCCAGAACAACAGCAAATGACTTTGTGAAGATGCTGGAGAAAACGGGTACAAAAGTATCTATATCAACAGTAAAACGAGTCCTATAAAAAAAGCCAGTCTACGGTTTGCAGCTGCACATGGGGACAAAGATCGTACTTTTTGGAGCAATGTCCTCTGGCCTGATGAAACTAAAATAGAACTGTTTGGCCATAATGACCATCATTATGTTTGGAGGAAAAAGGGGGAGGCTTGCAAGCCGAAGAACACCATCCCAACCATGAAGCACAAGGGTGGCAGCATCATGTTGTGGGGGTGCTTTGCTGCAGGAGGGACTGGTGCACTTCCCAAAACAGATGGCATCATGATGAAAGCAAAATTATGTGGATATATTGAAGCAACATCTCAAGATGTTGTCAGGAAGTTAAAGCTTGATCGCAAATGGACAATGACCCCAAGCATACTTCCAAAGTTTTGGCAAAATGGCTGAAGGACAACAAATTCAAGGTATTGGAGTGGCCTTCACAAAGCCCTGACCTCAATCCTATAGAACATTTGTGGGCAGAACTGAAAAAGCATGTGCGAGCAAGGAGGCCTACAAACCTGACTCTGTTACACCAGCTCTGTCAGGAGGAATGGACCAAAATTCACCCAACTTAATTGTGGGAAGTTTGTGGAAGGCTACCCGAAACGTTTGACCCAAGTTAAACTATTTAAATGCAATGGTACCAAATACTAATTGAGTGTATGTAAACTTCTGACCCACTGGGAATGTGATGAAAGAAATAAAAACTCAAATAATTCAATCTCTCTACTATTATTCTGACATTTCACATTCTTAAAATAAAGTGGTGATCCTAACTGACCTAACTGACCGAATTCTTACTAGGATTAAATGTCAGGAATTGTGAAAAACTGAGTTTAAATGTAATTGGCTAAGGTGTATGTCATCTTCCGACTTCAACTGTACAGTGGCTATCACACAGAAGTGACACTTGAACAAAAACAGCTATACATGTGTTTTTTTTATTCACTACGAATTTCAACTGAATCTTATTGCCCTCTCTCATTCTCCCTAATCCTCCTTCCTCTCTCTCTCTCTCTCTCTCTCTCTCTACCTGGTCGCAGTATGGCAGTGATGTGAGGTGTCGGGACGCCCAGGGGCAGACGGCCGTCACGTTGGCACGTTATGCTGGTAGTCAGGAGTGTGCCGACATCCTCCTGCAGTATGGCTGCCCCAACGAGCCCGCCCCTTCGGTTGCCACAACACCAAGCCTTTCTGTTGCCACAACACCAAGCCTCTCGGTCGCCACAACACCCAGCCTTTCCCGCAAGAGCAGCGCAGGCAGCCTCAGCCGCAGCAGCTCCAGAAGAGCAGTGTCTTAATGTGAGGGGGGTAGAAAACGTGTGTGTGTGTGTGTGTGTGTGTGTGTAAGAGAGAGGGGGGATATGTGTGTGGGTGGATGTGTCAGTGTGTGTTAGAATGCCCGTGTGCGTGTGAGAGGTTGTGTGGGTGGTGCATGTGTGTTTGTAACCATATGTATGCCAGGGTGGCTCTAGTTGAAGGGGGAGGCTGTGTCCTCAGTGTCCTCTAAAAAGGAACCCATGAAGTCACACCAGGATGTAGTCACAGACCAAAAGGACTGAATGGACAAGCAGCTAATACTGTCACCACCGTAAAGCCAGAAGGCAGAGCTCACTCTTACCTGGCTCTGTGTGTGTGTGTGTGTGTGCGTGCGTATGAGTGTGTGTGAGAGAGGGACTGCTCCACTCAGTGGCTACCTTGTCCCCACTATGGCGCTGATGATCCACTCTTCCAGGCTCCCCTCACCACCGCTCTGTGGGAACTTTGACCTGTGTGTTACTGCTACACCACCACCCGTGCCATGCACCTTAGTAACACAGACAGAAAGACAAAGGGATAATGTAATGACAAGCGCTGGGGCCGAAATGGTGGCCCATCCTGTATGCTGACTTGGGTTCATGCCCAATCACATCTCTCAAACCACAGGGCTGGGAGAGGAAAATGAACCAGAGGTACAGAACTGCAATAATTGAATTACCAGTGTGAGACAGTGGATTTGTAGCTTTTTCTCACCCTACTGTACCTCTAGGTGCTTGGAATCCCATGATAACAGACTACAATATGAAAACGGGAAGATGCTTTCCGTTATCGACGGCAGAAAATGTAAATTTAAAATTCAATATGAACATTTCTCCTGTGCTTCGATGGTTAGGTGGAGCAGGTTAACTCAAAATGCAGCTAAATCAATGAAGATGCTACATTATGATAACATGAGTATGAGGGGGCTCATTGAATCCTCTTAACGGCATTGTACTTACTCACGCAGAAACGAAACAGTGGAGCCAAGACCAACAACTGCCAGTGCTGGAACGAACATAACCACTGTTAAACCTCATCACTGTACCACAGTCAAACAAAACGGTCAGTTACTGAACAATGCTCAGCTGAGGTCAAATTCAAAAGAAATACTGTCCGACAGATAAAGGATTTGTATTTTAAGAATTTAGGTCAAAATAATAATTGTATAGAAAGACATATATGAAATTGATATTATTACTTTACTTGTCATAGTTATCAATATTGAGAAGTACTTCATGTTCAAGAATGTTATTGTATGTTCTGAAGTTTGTATGGTAGGTTCTTGTTTGTAATACACATGGGTTACTCTTAGCTGTTGAGAGATTCAAAACTGTAACAGATTTGGTGATTCATTTTATTTGGCAGTCCGCTATCTACAGTCATGTGAAAAAGTAAGTACGCTCCCTTGAAAGTGGTCTTTTTTTAATTTGACATATTTGGACACATGGATATCTGAGCTAAATTCCAACCACATTCATTGATAAAGGTGATCCAATTGAACAAATCACACAAAAAAATGTTACTTTGAAAATGTTATGCAATTAAAATAAACAAAAATGCAATTTCTTTAAGCAGAAAAAGTGAGTACACCCCTACCTTTACCATCACATCAAATGGCTAAAATTAGATCCAAGTGCACCAACATAGGTGAAAATCATTAGAGAGTAAATTGGGAGGGTCTAGCTTTCCATAAAGATTAGAAACTGGTTTGGGTGTTTGGTAAAACATCATGTCAAGATCAAAAGACCTACCTGAGGCCCTCAGAAGAAAGCTTATTGATGCCCATGAGTCTGGGAGGGGTTACAAATAAATTTCCAAGCAATTTGAAGTACATCATTCCACTGTCTGACGGCTCATCTACAAATGACCATTGGCAATCTACCTAGGACAGATCGTCCCACCAAAATTAGCCCAAGAGCTGACCGAAAGATGCTCATAGAAGTCTCTAAGAACCCCGGGGTAACATCAAGGGATCTACAAACCTCTTTTGCCACAATCAATGTATAAGTGCATGAGTTAACAGTCAGAAAGAGACTGCACAAACTTGGCCTATATGGGAGGTCAGGAAGGAAGAAGCCGCTGCTCTCAAAAAATAATATGAAGACACGGCTGACATTTTCCAGACAACATCTGGGTGAAGACCAAAACTACTGGAACAATGTGCTCTGGACAGATGAGTCAAAGGTGGAGTTGTTTGGCCGCATTGCCAGACGCCATGTTTGCGGAAAACGGAACACTGCCTTTGAACAGAAGAACCTCATACCAACCGTAAAGCATGGAGGCGGTGGCATTATGGTTTGGGGCTGCTTTGCTGCCTCAGGGCCTGGCCAACTTGCCATCATTCAACCACGAATTCCATATTGTACCAGATGATTCTTGAGGAGAATGTGAGGCCAAATGCCAAAAAGCTGAAGCTGAACCGAACATGCATCTTGCAACAGGACAATGATCCAAAACACACAAGCAAAGCTATAACAGAATGGCTCAAAAATAAGAAATGAAGGGTTATGGAATTCCCCCACAGCATCCTGTCGAAATGCTGTGGGGGAACTTGAAGCTGGCCGTGCTTGCAAGAAAGCCCTCGAACATGACAGTTGAAGTAGTACTGTAAAGAAGAGTTGGCAGAAATTCCTCCCTGTCGATGTAAGAGACTGATAGACAGTTACAAGAAACGGCTACATTAAGTTATTTCATCTAAAGGGGGCAACACCAGCTATTGAAGCTAGGGGTGTACTTGTTTTTTTCCGCACTATGGAATTGCATTTCTGTACATTTTTTGATGAATAAATTATTACAAAGTATGATCTTTCAGTGTCATTTGTTAAATTAGGTTTCCTTTATCTGTCAATTGTGGTGAAGTGAAGATTACACATCCATCTGTCCAAATATGTACAACAAAAGACCACTTTCCAGGGAGTGTACTTACTTTTTCACATGACTGTATGTCCATGACATCACTTTGAGTTCCAAGATGGAGACTTGTAATGTGTGTTTCAGAAATGAGAAACATGGATTTACTGTGTAGTCATATCGAAGAATAGAGAGAGAGAGAGACCGACTAGTGCAGTTGCTCTATGTCCTATTTTAGCTGAACAGTGTTGCTGCCAGACGCCGTTTTAGTGTGAAACAAATGAAATGCCTTCAGTTTGATTGAATGTATTGCAATTATTGGTAATGTTTTGGTGAACTGCCACACCTCCAAAAGAAAAAGGGTTTCAAAGCCAAAAGTCGCAGACGTCATTCTCGATTATCATCGCAACTGTACAAAATGATCATTAGTAAGAGAAATCATTGGCCTTGTGCTGAGAATGTTTTGCTAGTGGCCACATTAGAGACTATTATAATAACAACACAAGGACCATGTTGCTTGAATATTGGGACTTACAAATCTACTGTAGTGTGATCATACCGCTAGTCGTTTTTGAACTGAAAATGTGTCTGTAAATAGTGTAAGCTTCTCTTTTTTATTTGCAGTGTTTTTCTACTCATGTACATGATTCATGGCTCATTCAAGTTAGCTGTCAATACAATTACTGTCCAACTTGTGGTGTTTTATTTATAGATTTGGGGGTATTTCATATTTTAATGTGAAACTTTTATCTGCTTAAAAAAAGAAGGAAATAGAAAACAACACCATACAACAAAGCAACAGAATAAAATGTTCATAATATGTTTCTGGGTATTTTGTCATTAGAATGAATTGACTCGGAGGGTTAAACAAAACTCAGGCATGGATCTGTCTCTACATGTATAGTGTTTTGCTATGCAAGGTTGTGTGTGTGTGTGTGTGTGTGGTAAATGAACCTGAAACACTCATTTCCAGTGTCGGCCATGGGGAGGCAGCATGTACTGTAGATTGTGAGGAGACATGAGAAGGCAGACGATATCATTCAAGAATTCTGTAGTGTCAGCTCAGGCCAAGCCACAGAAACCTGCTAATGAATCCTGGTTGCGTCTCAAATAGCACTACTACTAGGGGACATACCCCTGATTCCTCAGAGCAGCAAGATGTCAGCATTGCCAGGTAGTGACAACCTGGCCTGTACCAAAACTATTGACAGTTAAGTTGTCGTCTGTTTTTTCTTGTGAATGTGACAAGAATATACAGGCAGCATGACATTCATTTTGAGGTTAGTAACTGAAGAAGACATGAAAGTTGTGATCCATAACCAACCAAACATTTCAGAGTAAGGAGAACAGTAATTGGATATTTGATATATCCATATCCTGAATCTGGTTTATTGCTAATGTTTAGTAGCTTGTTAATATAGTGTTATTGAAGAGATTATAGCAGTAGGTTTTAAGATTTTACAATGAAACATCGCGAGAAAAAACTTTGTGGTATAAAAAAAGCATTCTGAATAAAATACTAATGAGCTAATTATAATATTAATTTACAGGTAATTCTTACAACAATCAAATCAAGCTTTACAAAATGTAGAATTAGTCACCACTCACTTGATCTGTGCTTAAGCCAGTCTCTGCATTCCTCGACATCAGTGTTTATGGACACAGGACATGGACGATATTCCCTTCCTGGAAATGTTATGCCACTGGGGGACCCTTCATTACAGCAACACGAAACAGGAAGTGCGTGACAGAGGAAAAGAAAGTAACCGCTAGCTTATTCCATCATGCACTTTATTGAGGGAGACATTAAGCATGGCAAAGGGAAATTCCACCACATTAGTTTTGTTACGGCGCAACAATGGGTTAAGACTACACATCTGATTGGCTGTTGCAGGCGTCACTCAACTCCTTTGCCTTCTCATTGGCCGCCGTCCTCCCTTTACCCCTGCGTTGACGTAATGATCCAAAACACACAATTCTCGTCTCTTCCCCTGGCAGGTGGCGAGCCAAGTTGGTGATGAGGTTGCCATAGAAACTCCTGCTGAGGAAGTTGTAGAGGATGGGGTTGGCCAGGCAGTGGAACAGTGACAGGGCCTGGACCACCGTCTGGTAGCTCAGCACCCTCGGGTTCATCTAGTTCACCAGCAGCAGCGGCAAGACAATGTGGAAGGGCAGCCAGCACAGCACAAACAATAGGGAGTACAGATGAACCAGCCACAGCTCCCCCTGCTCCTTCCCTTGAACCAGCCCCTCAGGGCTGGTCCACACCGCCTGCAGAGTTTGCATGTTAAAGGTCATGATGATGGCCGCCGGGCCCAGGAACTGGAAGATCAGATAGAGGAAGGTGTGGGCAGCATACCAGTCCACAAAGTTGCGCTGATAGATGTAGCAGCCCAGCTTGTCCCACTCCAGCAGCGTCACATGGGCGTTATCCAGCAGGTAATGACATCATAATGTATTTGCATTGTGTGTCTATATACAGTATCTTTACTAGTTTGTCATGTTACCACCACAGCTCTCTTTGCTGGGATCTCTTTATTGGGCCAATACAGACTGTGAATTTATAATTATGCCCACCTCTGTGGTATTGTTCAGTTGACATTGATTGTCATTGCCTTGCACTCTGAAGAAGGGCTCATACCCAAAACGTTTGTGCAGCAATAAAAACATGTCAAGGAGTGGTGTCCTATATATATTATTTGCGTTATCAAGCAGGCCTAGAACCACGGACAGGACCCAGAGGAACCCCCTGAGCCTGTCTGCTTGGGGCCCCAAGTTCGTGTAGCCGGTGCACACCACGGCCAGGTCGTGCTCCACCATCATGTAGACCATGGAAGAAGGAGCTGCTGTAGAAGTTGTTGACACAAACGAGGAAGGTGAAGCGGCACAAGAAGTGTCCCCACAACCACACGTTCTCCAACATGGCCTAGGATGGATAAGGGCACCACCACTATAATCAGCAGGTCTGACACGCTTACATTGAGCACACAGAAGAGCACGCCGTTGCAGCTGCTGACCAGGCGCCAGTTGACCCACACCACCAGGGCGTTGAGCGTCAGGCCGGCCACGAAGAGCAGCAGGTAGAGCAGGAAGAGCGCCATGCGCTGCGAGGTGTTGTCCTGGTCTGTGTAGTTGTCTTCGTTTGTCTGGAGAATTATCAGACCATACGGAAAGGGCCTGCATGAGAAATAAGTAATCAAATCAAATGTTATTGGTCACATACACATATTTAGCGGATGTTATTGCGGGTGTAGCGAAATGCTTGTGTTCCTAGCTCCAACAGTGCAATAATATCTAACAATTCACAACAATATTCACAAATCTAAAAGTAAAATAATGGAATTAAGAAATATATAAATATTAGGACGAGCAATGCTGGAGTGGCATTGACTAAAATACATTAGAATAGGATACAGTATATACATATGAAATTATTAAAGCAGTATTTTTACATTATTAAAGTGACCAGTGATTCCATGTCTATGTATATAGGGCAGCAGCCTCTAAGGTGCAGGGTTGAGTAACCGGGTGGTAGCCGGCTAGTGATGGCTATTTAACAGTCTGATGGCCTTGCGATAGAAGCTGTTTTTCAGTCTCTCGGTCCCAGCTTTGATGCACCTGTACTGACCTCGCCTTCTAGATGATAGCGGGGTGAACAGGCAGTGGCTCGGATGGTTGATGTCCTTGATGATGGCCTTCCTGTGACATTGGGTGCTGTAGGTGTCCTGGAGGGCAGGCAGTGTGCCCCTGGTGATGCATTGTACAGACCGGTAACCCCCTCTGGAGAGCCCTACGGTTGCGGATGGTGCAGTTGCTGTACCAGTAGTCCTTGTTCTACTGACTGAAAAGCTAAGATTGGACTCTATTCACTACATAGTTCATTACTTTTAACCATAGCTTGGGCTCTAGTAAGAATTAATGCACTATGTAGGGAATAGGGTGCCATTTAGGATGCCTGCAAGATGTTTATTTTATTTAACCTTTATTTAACCAGGTAGGACAGTTGAGAACAAGTTATCATTTACAACTGCGACCTGGCCAAGATAAAGCAAAGCAGTGTGACAAAAACAACAACAGAGAGTGACACATTAACAAACGTACAGTCAGTAACACAAAATAAAAATCTATGTACAATGTGTGCAAATGTAGAAGATTAGGGAGGTAAGGCAATAAATAGGCCATAGAGGCGAAATAATTACAATTTGATGAAGGGAAGAGAAGACTCCACACCTTGAGCAGCAGAGAGCAGCGATGAGAGGACAAGATGAGGAGCGAGAGAGCAGAGCAGGATACATACGGCTGAGAGAGATCAAAGCCCTGGCTTACTGAGCACTGTCCCAGAGCATAGAGCAGACTTTCAGCCTCTGTGCCCTTGCTCTGTATGTTCCTCAATGACCACTGTGCTGGTACAGACACAAGTCTCACAGTTAAAGTACACTCCACGCCCACTCCCCCCAACCCACCAGTTAGATGAGAGGACAAGATACTGTATCCACGCTGGAGCATGAGAGGAGAAGACAAGAGAGGAGAGGACAGGACAGGAGACCAACATAGAGGGGAGATATACACAAGACAGAAGACAGAAGCCTCCAAAAAGAAAAAAGACAAGAATTTCATGAGCCTCCCTGAGTTCATTATTATGATGTAACTAAAGGGGCTAAAATTAAGTTATTATTAAAGCTCTTCAAGACCCAGAAAGACTCACAGCTGTCATGGCTGCCAAAGGTGGTTCTAACATGTATTGATTCAGGTGTGTGAATACTTATGTAAATGAGATATTTCTGTATTTCATTTTCAATAAATTAGCAAGCATTTCTTTATGGGGTGTTGTGTGTAGATAGGTTATATATATTTAATCCATTTTGAATTCAGGCTGTAACAAAACAAAATATGGAATAAGTCAAGGGGTATGAATACTTTCTGAAAGCACTAACATGTTAGGCTATTTTGCCATACCCAAATACTGCTGTCTTCTATTGTTGTCTTCTATAACCCCTGAAATATTGTTGCCACCTAAACATTGATATCCACTAAATTGTGTCACAGTTTTACAGAATGCATAAGTTACAGTAAAGCTTGCACAATGATAGACACCAGAGTATTCTTTGTTTTCTTTATTGTTTTGGTTAGGTCAGGGTGTGACATGGGTGATGTATGCGTTTTTGTACTGTCTAGGGGTTTTGTAGGTTTATGGGGTTGTTTATCATCTAGGTGTTTATATATGTCTATGGTTGCCTAGATTGGTTCTCAATTAGAGGCAGGTGTTTATCGTTGTCTCTGATTGGGAACCATATTTAGGCAGCCAACCTCTTTGGGTATTTTGTGGGTTATTGTCTATGTCTAGTTGCCTGTGTATGCACATTTATAGTATAGCTTCACGTTCGTTTTGTAGTTTTTGTAGTTTGTTTAGTGTCCGTCTTTATTAAAATATATAACATGTATTCATATCACGCTGCGCCTTGGTCTCCTCTTTACGCCGAACGTGACAAAGGAGCACAGTTCATTTTCTTCCCATTCCATATCTCTCTCAGGTCACACAGACCTAGATCATATCTGTCTTGGATTTGTTTCAGGCTATTTCTTAGAAAATAGTGCCTTTTACAACAACTGTGTACCTCTCTGTGTCCACTCAGCAATTGCCATTGTTCCCCATACCTACTTATTTTGTTCATCTTTTGTTCATCACTAAGCCCTGAGTGTGAACTCCACCCTGTGCAACTGAGTCCTGGACTTCCTGACAGGCCAACCCCAGGTGGTGAAGGTAGGTAACAGCACCTCCGCAAATCTGATCCTCAACACGGGGGCCCCACGGGGGTACTTGCTCAGTCCCCTCCTGTACTCCGTGCTCACCCATGACTGCAAGTTTGCTGACGACCCAACAGTGGTAAGCCTGATTACCAACAACTACGAGAGCCGTAGTGCAGTGACAACATGATAACAATATGGTAGCAACACAACATGGCAGCAGCACAACATGGTAGCAGCACAAAACAGGGTACAAACATTGGGGACAAACAAATAGAACCATGAGGAAACCTGTAGAAAACATTATGCTGAAGTAATGAAATTCGCACAGAAGAATGTTGTTTCTTAACGTTCTCTGAACAATTTGAAAACATTAATTTAAATAGAACCATGAGGAAACCTGTAGGAAACATTATGTTTAAGTACTGAAATTCCCACCTAAGAGACACATGGTTCTCAATGTTTTTTGCTAGCTGGGTATATTGCACCATTCCCAGAATAAAATAATCAGAAGTCAACCACGCTCTCACCAAGCTCTAAGAAACATATGGTTCTCAGAACGTTCTATTTTCAGTTAATCAGATTGCACTGTGACTGCCTGCTGTGTGGGATTTGGTGGTTTGCTGGAAGGCATTAACATGTTCATGACATCCCTTAGAGATGGTCAGGACACCTATTTCCCTCTAGAGAACTTTGGGAATACTGTAACTTTTACTGTAGGCCTACAAGGAAATCTGAATTTATGGGATAGAGCCACAACTTCTGAAAATGTTACACAGACAATTTAATAGATATCAACTAAAACATAGATTTAACAAACATTGAATACATTTGCGAAAAAAATATTAAGATACATCAGTGATAACATTTTTTTGGAGGAGAGGCATTTCTTCACCATGTGTTTTGATTTAAGCAAGGAAGTCCAAGTGAAGTAGGATTTTAAATCAGTCTTTCTAAAATACCAGTCCAGTGTGTGTCCATAAAATAGCCACTCTGTCCTTTTGTGCCTCCATCTGGTCGGAGAATCAGCTGGAAGAGCATGCCATAAAGACAATGCTATAGAAGCCATTAAAACATACCCTGTTGTCAGACTTCAACAGAGAATAGGACTGATTGGTCTCCAAAATTCCAAAAATCCAGAACTCGAGGCACCTGATGATGATCATGTTTCTCTGTGTTCCACAGGTGACAAAGTTAGTACTAAGAGTCTTTTTAAACTCATTGATGGATACAATTAAATAAATAGCTCTTTTATAAACGGTATATTTTATCTCTATACGAAAGTACTTGTCAGTTAAGGAATTGTAACAACAAGGTAGTAAAATAAGGAGTGTTTTCATATTGAGCCAGCTATGGTTCTGTAGCTGTGTTCTGATGAGCTACGCAAAGATCTCAGCAATGAACTCATGGAACCTCTTGGCGTACTGCTCAGGGTGAACGGTGGAGATTTCTGCTCCAGACTAGGAATCACACAAATAAAACATGTACAGATACTGATAAACCAACAATGATGAAAAATGTTCAGATAGGGAAGACATCTTGAAAACAATAATCAATCAAATGTATTTATAAAGTAATTTTTACATCATCAGTGGTTATGCATAATGTGCATAAACACTTATGCATTATGTGCTGCTGTGCTACTGATGCTGTGCCCTGTCTCTGACCCTCACCTCCACGTCTCTGTTGAGCTTGTCCATGATCCTCTCCTTCTCCTCACTCACATAAACCTGTTATTCCTGAAGTCAACATCTTTGCACGTTGGCAACTCTAATCTGACAACATGATGAAAGAGAGGGGAGAGGGAGCAAGTGAACAAGAGAACCAATTTAAATGACAAAATTACCTTTCAGCAGGACAATAACCTAAAACAAGGTCAAATATATATTGGAGCTCTACCATTTGCCTCCTGTGTTTGCATTTGGGTCTCACCTTGTGTACTTATAGTGCTTGAAAATATGAAGAGTGGTATTCAGTGAAGTGTCGGAGTTGCCCAAAACATAACACTTCGTATTCAAGACAAAGTTAATTTCTTTGCCACATTTTTTGCAGTTTTACTTTAGTTCCTTATTGCAAACAGGACACATGTTTTGGGATGTTTTTATTCTGTACAGGCTTCCTTCTTTTTACTTTGTCATTTAGGTTACTATTGTGAAACTACAATGTTATTGATCCATCCTCAGTTTTCTCCTATCGAAGTCTTTGAACTCTGTAACTGTTTTAAAGTAACCATTGGTTTCCTGGTGAAATCCTTGAGCGGTTCCCTTCCTCTCCAGCAACTGAGTTAGGAACGATGCGTGTATCTTTGTAGTGACTGATTCTATTGATACACCAACCAAAATGTAAGTAATAACTTCACCATGCTAAAAGGGGTATGCAATGTCTGCTTTAATTTTTTTTTTTACTCATCTACCAATAGGTGCCCTTTGCGAGGCAATGGAAAACTTCCCTGGTCTTCGTGGTTGGAATCTGTGCTTGAAATTCACTGCTCGACTGAGGGACCTTTCAGATGATGAAGTAGTCATTAAAAAATGATTTTAAACACTATTATTTCACACAGACCATGCAACTTATTATGTGACTTGTTAAGCACATTTTTACTCCTCAACTTATTTAGGATTGTCATAACATAGGGGTTGAATACTTATTGACTCAAGACATTTCAGCTTTTCATTTTTAATGAATGTGTAAAAATGTCTGAACATAAATCCACTGACATTATGTGGTATTGTGTGTAGGTTAATGACACAAAATCTAAAATTAATCAATTTTAAATTCAGGCTGTAACAGAACAAAATGTGGAAAAAGTCAAGGGGTATGAATACTTTCTGAAGGCACTGTGCATGGTGCCAGCTTTTTATTATCTCATTGTATCAAAGACTATAGTCATTCAAGCTCAAGTAACAGGCAGGATGGCAAGTTGTCTGAAATGTAAGTTGATGTACTAAAAGTGAAAAATCTCACTAACTCTTGAAAATAAATAAATAATTTGGAGATTTTTCTCTGATCTTACCTTCTCTTTGAAACTCGCTTCACGGGACACCAGGGACCCCTGACAAAAGAACCGATTCTGTTAGCAACGGCTCAAAACGACTTCAAACAATCTGACTCTATTTTCGACAAACCTGCCAGTAATTCCATCTATGGTGGAACTGAGCAAAACAACTGTGGACAGAATGGGTAAGGAAACCAGAGTTCTCTCTAGTGGTCTGTCTGTGTGAGAGCATAATCACAATATAACCACATTATTTTGAGTCCAAACCACTATCAGACCTCATATCAACAGCTTTAAACATCCTAGAAAACGTTAAGTTAGAGTTGAAAAAACAAACAAATGTGGTTGCACTCAAAACAACCTAAACATGATTGGTCAGAGCGAGTGTATAGGTCTCTGTAACAACTACTGATGTAAAAAGGGCTTTATAAAATAATGAAATTGATCGATTGATTGATACCTTGAGGTCGTACTTTCTGTGGACGTCAAGTCTGCAGCTGAACATGTTTCTCATAACAATGAGGTAGGTGTCCTCACTCTCCACAGTCACCCGGTACATGGCCAGGAACTGAGGCAGCAGCCGTGACACATCACTATGTGCTGGGGGGGCATGCTGTTATTTAATTTAAGTGTGATCCTGCATCTTTATGAGATTTCTTGTTGTCAACTACTGTACAGGGTGTGCAGGCTTTTGTTCCACTTAAGCACTAACACACTTGCTTGAAATAATCAAGGTATCACAAATTGAATCCGCTGTATTAATGCTTAGTTCAAACAAAAGCTTAAACATCCTGCAGCTCTCCAGTCTCCAGAACCAGCTATGCAATCTCACGGTGGCACAGTTGTGCAATAAAGGGAAAAGGGTGCCAGATGAGAACCAGACTCAGTGTTGTTACCTGGTGATATTCAGACCTGGTGATATTCATCTTGTGCAATAACGGCATCTTGATTTACAAGATGGTGTAGCAGTGGGACGTCTATTTGTCTTGTCCCGTCCCATGTATAAAGTTGAAGTCGGAAGTTTACATACACTTAGGTTGGAGTCATTAAAACTCGTTTTTCAACCACTCCACAAATGTCTTGTTAACAACCTATAGTTTTGGCAACTCGATTAGGACATCTACTTTGTACATGACACAACTCATTTGTCCAACAATTGTTTACAGACAGATTATTTCACTTATAATTCACTGTATCACAATTCCAGTTGGTCAGAAGTTTACATACACTAAGTTGACTGTGCCTTTCTACAGCTTGGAATATTCCAGAAAATGATGTCATGGCTTTAGAAGCTTCTGACAGGCTAATTGACATAATTTGAGTCAATTGAAGGTGTACCTGTGGATGTATTTCAAGACCTACTTTCAAACTCAGTGCCTCTTTGCTTGATATTATGGGAAAATCAAAAGAAATCAGCCAAGACCTCAGAAAAAAATTGTTGACCACCACAAGTCTGGTTCATCCTTGGGAGCAATTTACAAACGCCTGAAGGTACTACGTTCATCTGTACAAACAATAGTACACAATTATAAACACCATGGGACCACACAGCCGTCATACCGCTCAGGAAAGAGAAGCATTCTGTCTCCTAGAGATGAACATACTGTGGTGCGAAAAGTGCAAATCAATCCCAGAAACACAGCAAAGGACCTTGTGAAGATTCTGGAGGAAACAGGTACAAAAGTATCTATATCAACAGTAAAACGAGTCATATATCGATATAACCTGAAATGCCGCTCAGCAAGGAAGAAGCCACTGCTCCAAAACCACCATAAAAAAGCCAGACTACGGTTTGCAACTGCACGTGGGGACAAAGATCGTATGTTTTGGAGAAATGTCCTCTGGTCTGATGAAACAAAAATAGAACTGTTTGGCCACACTGACCATCATTATGTTTGGAAGAAAAAGGGGGAGACTTGCAAGCAGAAGAACACCATCACAACCGTGAAGCACGAGGATGGCACCATCATGTTGTGGGGGTGCTTTGCTGCAGGAGGGACTGGTGCACTTCACAAAATAGATAGCATCATGAGGAAAGCAAAATTATGTGGATATATTGAAGCAACATCTCAAGACCTCAATCA
Organism: Oncorhynchus nerka; assembly: GCF_034236695.1. Classification (NCBI taxonomy): domain Eukaryota; kingdom Metazoa; phylum Chordata; class Actinopteri; order Salmoniformes; family Salmonidae; genus Oncorhynchus; species Oncorhynchus nerka. The sequence goes on along the minus strand of NC_088397.1, from coordinate 69,803,986 downwards.
GGAAGTTAAAGCTTTGTGGCAAATGGGTCTTCCAAATGGACAATGACGCCAAGCATACTTCCAAAGTTGTGGCAAAATGGCTTAAGGACAACAAAGTCAAGGTATTGGAGTGGCCATCACAAAGCCCTGACCTCAAGCCTATAGAACATTTGTGGGCAGAACTGAAAAAGCGTGTGCGAGCAAGGAGGCCTACAAACCTGACTCAGTTACACCAGTTCTGTCAGGAGGAATGGGCCAAAATTCACCCAACTTATTGTGGGAAGCTTGTGGAAGGTTACCCGAGACGTTTGACCCAAGTTAAACATTTTAAAGGCAATGCTACCAAATACTAATTGAGTATGTAAACTTCTGACCCACTGGGAATGTGATGAAAGAAATAAAAGCTGAAATAAATCATTCTCTCTACTATTATTCTGACATTTCACATTCTTAAAATTAAGTGATAATCCTAAATTACCTAAAACAGGGAATTGCTACTAGGATTAAATGTCAGGAATTGTGAAAAACTGAGTTTAAATGTATTTGGCTAAGGTGTATGTAAACTTACGACTTCAACTGTACATAGGTTTATCTATCTTTTAATATTCAATTAGTAGCAAATTGGTTTGTGGGGAGATACAACAGGTTTGAATAAAACAGAACGAGTCAAGAAGGGAATTTATAATCAGATTACATGATGATTAACTTACTCTCCACTTAAGAGTTACTCTTTGACAAACATTGAATGCAGTGAGTAGGCTACAGTACTTGTTGAAGAGATGGTTGTTGACTTTGATTTTGGTATTGGCTTTGAAGTCATCAGGAAGAAGCATGACATGGACAGGCACCTGGACCAGGTCATTAATCTGCAGACAGTGGACACTGTTAGAACACACACACAATAATAATATCAACAAAAACATGAATTTCATTGACGTACCGAGTGATTGACTCCCCACATAAGGACACTTAGAACAGGGTCCCTGGATTGGAACACCTCCACTTTCTGCTGTACAAAATGTTTCTTCTTTGTCTTCGTTTTGGGAGCCAGGATACTCAAAGGGCTCGAGTTGGCACCCGGAGAAGTCATTGCGCCGTTTAAGTAAACAATAATCTGAATGGGTTGCAACACTATTTTGTTTACATTAATTCACCTTGGTGCACCGGTTTGCTGCACTCCCTTTGCCTTCTTATTTAAGTGTTTGACCCTGTTGACCCAATAGAAAAACAACCTCAGATGACATCAAAAAAACTCGCCAACATCTGGCATCATTTGCCCAGTGTCTTGTGTCCAGCCTAGTACAACAGGTGTGCGATAATGTATGCGCTAGCGCTCCGCCCACAACAAGAGCAGCAAAACAATTAACGTCTCATTAAATTCCCTTAGATTTGTATATTACTATCAATTGTTCCATATTGTTGCCGACCTAGGATATATTATTATCTTAAAGGCTAGAATAGGACTTAAATGACACCAATGAGACTGTACATGTTCCCACCTCTCTAATATTCAAATTTGTATTGCAATTTAATTGTAATTTTAACCTTATTCTGGACAAATGGAGTAGAGTTACGGTGCATTCGGAAAGTATTCTGACCCCTTAACTTTTTCCACATTTTGTTACGTTACAGCCTTATTCTAAAATGTATTAAATCATTTTTTCCTCAATCTACACACAATACCCCATAATGTCAAAGCGAAAACAGGTTTTTCGATTCTTTTTTGCAAATGTATAAAATAAACTTAAATATCACATTTACATAAGTATTCAGACCCTTTGCTATGAGACTCAAAATTGAGCTCAGGTGCATCCTGTTTTGCAAAAATGTCTACAAACCTGTTTTTGCTTTGTCATTATGGGTAATTGTGTGTAGAGTGATGAGGGGAAAAGTGACTTAATCAATTTTAGAATAAGGCTGCAACCAAACAAAATGTGAAAAAAGTCAAAGGGTCTGAATACTTTCTGAATGCACTGTAAATGAGTTCAGGTCATCCTTCCTAATTCAATTTGTGGAAATGGAACAAAACAGTCTTTGTTTGTGTGTATGTGTATACTGTGTCCATCTATATATAAAGTTGTACAAGCCAACTAATTGATTTATTATTCCTGTCTGTTGTTTGGAGAACCTGTGTATTCTGTGTCTTTATTATAAGTCCCAGATTGTGTTTTTGGATGGTACATTTTTTTCCCCTTTTTAAAAAAAAACTTTGAAGAGCATACCAACTCTGAGAGTCTGGTCATATGAGAAATATTTCTGGATTAAGGGCACACAGCCCAGCCACTACAACCATAGCAAGGTTATTTTCAGTCACAGACAGGTTTTTGTTGAACTGTAGACCGAATGCAGTTATGAGGCTCACATGGAACCTCTCAAACTTATATTATAAAGCAGGTCATCTTCAGCAGACATCTGAGACTTGCATATTTACCCATCAACATCAGCTTGCTTTTAGTGTGCTTCCACTCAGAGACTGTCAATGATAAAATATCACATTTACTTATGTATTAAAAATGGTCAACATAAATAATTACATACAATAAAATATCATGTTCAGTGGGTACAGTACAAAATAAAATGTTTTGTCATGCCCAATACAAAAACAAAAACCTTAAATAAAATGTAAAATTATTATTTAAAAAATACATACTGTGAATTAAATAATACATCAGCTTTTAATGTATATACAGTACCAGTCAAAAGTTTGGACACACCTACTCATTCAAGGGTTTTTCTTTATTTTGACTATTTTCTATATAATAATATTGAAGACATCAAAACTATGAAATAACACATATGGAATCATGTAGTAACCAGAAAAGTGTTAAACCAATCAACAAATATTTTAGATTCTTCAAAGTAGCCACCCTTTGCCTTGATGACAGCTTTGCACACTCTTAGCATTCTCTCAACCAGCTTCACCTGGAATGCTTTTCCAACAGTCTTGAAGGAGTTCCTATATATGCTGAGCACTTGTTGGCTGCTTTTTCCTTCACTCTGCGGTCCAACTCATTCCAAACGATCTCAATTGGGTTGAGGTGGAGGCCAGGTCATCTGATGCAGCACTACATCACTCTCCTTCTTGGTCAAATAGCCCTTACACAGCCTGGGGTGTATTGGGTCATGATAGACCCACTAAGCGTAGACCCACTAAGCGTAAACCAGATGGGATGGCGTATTGCTGCAGAATGCTGGTAGCCATGCTGGTTAAGTGTGCCATGAATTCTAAATCACAGACAGTGTCACCAGCAAAGCACCCCCACACCATTACACCTCTTCCTCCATGCTTCACGGTGGGAACCACACATGCGGAGATCATCCGTTCACTTACTCTCACAAAGACATGGCGGTTGGAACCAACAATCAAAACATTTGGACTCATCAGACCAAAGGACAGATTTTCACCGGTCTAATGTCCACTGCTCGTGTTTCTTGGCCCAAGCAAGTCTTTTTTTACTTATTGGTGTCCTTTAATAGTGGTTTCTTTGCAGCAATTCGACCATGAAGTCCTAGTTCGTGCAGTCTCCTCTGAACAGTTCATGTTGGGATGTGTCTGTTACTTGAATTCTTGTGAAGTGTTTATTTTGGCTGCAATCTGAGGTGCAGTTAACTCTAATGAATTTATCTTGAGAGAACCAATTTCATCATAGCGCTTGATGGTTTTTGCGACTGCACTTGAAGAAGCTTTCAAAGTTCTTGACATTTTCCAGATTAACTGACTTTCATGTCTTAAAGTAATAATGGACTGTCGTTTCTCTTTGCTTATTTGAGCTGTTCTTGCCATAATATGGACTCAGTCTTTTACCAAATAGGGCTATCTTCTGTATACCACCCCTAACTTGTCACAACACGGATTGGCACAAACGCATTAAGAAGGAAAGAAATTCCACTATTTAACTTTTAACAAGGCACACCTGTTAATTGGAATGCATTCCAGGTAACTACTTCATGAAGCTGGTTGAGATAATGCCAAGAGTGTGCAAAGCTGTCACCAAGAATCTCAAATATAAAATATATTTTGATTTGTTTAACACTTTTTTGTTTACTACATGATTCCATGTGTTATTTCATAGTGTTGTCTTCATGTCTTCACTATTATTCTACAATGTAGAAAATAGTAAAAATAAAGAAAAACCCTGGAATGAGTATGTGTGTCCAAACATTTGACTGGTACTGTATGTTTACAAAAGACCATCTTATAGTATTAAAATTTGTCTGCTGCAATGTCAGTAAAAAGGTTGGAGGTGCTCTAGTAGTGCTTGACCCTGGATTTTAAACATCAGAATAATGTCAGATTTAAGAGCATAGTTTCAGAGTTATAAGAGAGACAGTGGATACATCATCAGAGACAAGCCTCATCACTAGGCCAGGAGAAAAGCGGGTAAATGGAATTGGGTATGTAGTTTACTACAGGCCTACCAACTTTGAGTTAGATTCTAAAATTAACTCACAACTCTGCGTCATAGCACAGAGAACAGATTTTGAAATGATAACAAAGTGCATAGCAATTCCATACCCATCTAGTCCACACTCACAAATGTACTTGGTAAATCATGTTTCTTGTCTGTATTGCATCATAACTCATCACTAGAGGGTGCTGTGAGACCAAACTAATGGGATGGATAAAGAGAATGACCATGAGAAATGGAATTGGAAGGATTGTGCTTGTAGGTAGCATGGTTGGGCTCAATTAGAATTTAAGGCAGTCAATCCAGGAAGGGTATGGGAAATTATCTTCACTACTTAGGGAATAGGATGCCATGTGGTACGCAACCTTTGGCTTGTATCAGCCATTTAGTGTAAAGCACTTTGGGAAGTGCTTCCTCCTCCATCCCTCGCTTTTCCTCCTTTTCTATCCCTCTCTTTTATTCTCATCTTGCTCTACTTTTCTTCCTCTCGATCCTCACCCTATGGCCCATATTCCAGACTGCAGGATAGGGTGGGCTGGACAGTGCCCTTTCATGCGTTGTCACAGATCAGGGTGCCCTCTGGGCTTGTGTGTGATGGGGTTGGTATGCCACTCTTGTCCACACACCAGCAGTGGCCGCGATGCATGCCCCGAGACGACCGACACTGCCAGAGGGCACACACAGTGATAAAGCATATTTGAGATGTGAATTGTTGTATAGGACACAACTACACACACACACACACACACACACGTTACTGACCAGGCAAAGTCATAGTCTATCGAGCCCAGGTTACAACTCAAGATTGAGTTAGCCCACTGAGCTCCTGTTTAGGCAATATTATACTCATCATGCAAGCAAGCATGATTTGGTGAACCACCTCTGCTACAAATACCGTTTGCTTATAAACCTACCTGCTTCTTTCTGAAGAAACCATGCTTGTCACAGTTGGGCATATATATATCAGCACAGTCTGACTGGAAGACCAGGGGCTGCAGACCTTTAAGTACAGTGTTAAGCAGCCTACGGCATGGAGCCTAGAGGGAAGAGAGAAAGAGTTTAATTATTATTATTATTTTTAATCACTACCACATTGCTTGTTCTATTGTTGTTCAATTATATTGCTCAACACAATCCTCCTAACATCCATCTGTAAGTAAATACAAGGGATTTTACCTTCTCCAGGTCTTCACTGGGTGTTGGGTGTGTGGCTGGGAAAATACATGACAGCAGCTTTAGCATAGTGATGGATTACATTACCACAGTAACTGATTGATTACTGAGATGAATGCAGTGACAGAGACAAACCAGTAGCTAGAGTTGCACATCATGTTCACAGATTGGCACAACAGGTTGTAGAGCAGGGCTCTCCAACCCTGTTCTTGGAGAGCTACCATCCTGAATTAGCGGAGTTACAACTGAGGTTGGATTGAAAACGTACAGGAGAGTAGCTTTCCAGGAACAGGGTTGGAGAGCCCTGTTGTAGAGTTAAAGTACTAGCTGCTGCTGATTTGAGGTTAACATCACGTAATTTTTTATTATTTAGGTGAAGATAATTTCCCATACCCAAAACAAATGAATTTCTTGTGGAGTCTGAACAGACCTATTTTAAATACATTTGAAGTCTTATGGCTGAGTTTGGAGTCGTCATACTAAGACTTGGTCCTGCCTCCACAATGTAAACTACTGTCAATTGTGTGTTCCATTACATCCTAGCTGTACTTCTCTGAAGCTTACTTCTGATTCACTAATGTTCTACTTCCACAGTCCAATACAATCTCACAATCGGGACCTGTCTTGTCACAACGAAGTCATCAGCACAACATCTACATCTTTATTTGTCTAAAATATACAGTGATGTGTCATGTCCATGTCCTGAGCAGGAAAAACTGGGCTGTAGTATTACAGGCTATAACTAGGTCGTGTGAACTGTCTGCAGAGGCTAAATTTACCATTGCTTTTACATAACCCCTCCTCCACCCCATCAGATACATGTAACTAAGTGGTGTCTCCCTCTCTGCTGTAGTAGGTGCTTACCTGTGGGCTGGGGCCTCTCAGAAGGGCTGGGCCCACTGGCATTGCTGCAGACTCCCCTGCCCTGCAGCAGGGCCTGGAGGGGGCTGGGGTACCCCAGTGGTGGGGTGCAGCGGAGTCCACGGGCACAGCTCAGAGTGTAGACCCCACAGGGCTCCCCCAGGGCCAGGACAGTGGTGCTGAGCTCTCCAGACTGCTGCCTCTGTGTGGGGGCCCTGGCCACCTGGGAGCCCTTACTGAAGGGATTCCCTCCACTGAGAGGAGGCAGCCGGGAGGCTAGTGTCCATGGGCTGGAGAGCGCAAGCTGGAGGAACAGTAGGGCCAGAAGGTCAGGGTACAGAAGCATGTTTCCCGCAAGATACACGTTGTCAAACAACAACGAGTAAGTAATAGTCCAGGAGGTTCCTATTTGTTTCAATGCCAGGTAGGCTGTTGTCTGAGGTTTGTTCTTATTCAGCTCAGTTCCAGTTATGGGTTGGGAGATGCAAGGCAGAGTGGATAGGAATCCCCTCCAGCTATGACAGAGTGATAATGAAGCAGACAGACACTAGAGACAGCAGCTTTTAAAGAGCCAAAAGGTAGAGAGAGAGGGTGGGGGAAGGAAAGCGGGAGAGAGAAATATTAGTCTCCCCTCTCATTTTCAAATTGCTGAGCACACCCCCACTTCCCCTTGTCTCTGACACGCCTCTCCTTTACCAGGGCCAGCTGGTGAAATAGGGTTAGCCCTACCTAACACCATCATGAATGTCCTACTTTTCCTGTTTCATATTCAGCACGATTGTTTTCCCACCAGTAATACATTTGATGTATGTGTTTTACGAGTAAGGATTACTGACCCATTTATTCAAATGACAAGGTGGGACAAGAGAACATTACTTTATAGAAAACATATGTGGGATTGAGTGTCACCTTCTTTGTAGGCCTATAGAAACTGAGAATAACCCTTGTAATCTGTGCTTTGATGGCTATTGTAGGATGAAGAAGCCTGATAATTAATCTGGACATTTTCCAACAGTAATCATGTTAAAGATTTAGATTTTGTTCATTTTATGACATATTGTTAGAACAATATACTCTACAAGTACATTAAACTTCCAGAGTGTGTTCTCTGCTAATTCTAAAAGTATGATCAATTTTATGAGCACCACCAACATTGAATGGAAATTGATTCAAAAGGAACTCCTTCTGCTGGTGATTTGCTGAATGTGCAATCCTAATGGAGGTCTGTGATTAGTTAATGACCTATAATGTCAATTTTGGGGTATAAAATTGGTGATATCCTTCAAAGTACCAGAAAGCCTACGCTGGCATGGAGTCACCCACATGATTATTTCTTCCATCACAGGAAACACATTCCTCTGTGTGTGTGTCATGATAATGAATGACTTTGAGTGGGAAGACCACCTCTAAGAAAATGACTTATTTAAAAAAATTACAGTTTTTTAAAAGAATGTTGTTTGATGCTAAAGCCAATCTGGTAACAAATATGTAAAGACAAGAACAATTTTCTGGCAGTTCACCAAATGAACTCTATTTGGTTCACACATCTCACAATCGAAAATGTTCCAAGCAATGTGCCAGAATCTATGGATGATTTTACCTATGGAAACCCTCCCTTTCCACACCTAACTAGAAGTACCCCCCACAGAACTCAGAATTTCTCCTTACACATGCCTCTGTCCCATAATTAGTAATTTATTATTTTACTGTCACCTCAAATTCTCTCTCTCACTCATCCTCCATACCACACACAGTATAGGCTAATACAAATGTTCATGGTCAAGAGCCTAGTCAATTTTGATGATCATGCTCTTTGAAAGGAAACTACCAACATGCCCACTACATGTTATCAGAACTTAATACCATGGAAATATTCTTTCCCCTGTCATATAGTCTACCCATAATATTAATCAAACAGCTACAATAAAGAGTAGTTTATTTAGATTGCTGATGCAAGAGCTCGAAGTTTACCCGGAACCGTACGTTTTCTAGAAAGTAAATGATGTCATTAGAAGGCGCCATTTGAACTCTGCGGAATTTGTTTTGATGGAGCTCGAGGTACTGGAAATGTGTAAACAAAAACGAATGCGGCCACTTGAAAGATAGTAGTCTAACGGCAAGGTGGGCAACTTTTGTGTGTGTTTTATAAATAAATCAAAAGTTCCAGGACGTGTGAGACGATATGCTACGTACGGAACTATGTTCTTCCTGTGAGTGAAGTAGCTAAGTGCTTGATGTGGATAGCTAGCATCATAGCCAGCCAGCTAGCTATTTCCCAGTGGCGTTATTATTAGTCCAAACAGTTGCAAAACGTTTCGTTAAATACCTCCCCGTTGCGTTCCGTTTAAGAAACGTTTTGCAACAGTATGGGCGGAATGAATACAGCCCTGCTGTTAAAACACCGACCAGTTGGCAACTGTAGCTCGTTCATTTAGCTATGTGTCATGCATTGGTAGGTATATAGCTAGCTAGTGTATTAAGTAGGTATTAAACCGTACATTAAATATGTTATTATTAGACACCCTCACCCAAGCTTGCTACTTTTGCCGGGCATTTAATTTTCAGTTTGATTTTGATCCAACTGACCCGAACAATGCCGGCGCAACACACCTCCGAGTCCATATTCCGTGCGTGGAGCCTGCTATTCATATGAAGCGGTCTCTGTAAAAAATGATATGAGCGTACGGGATAAGCACCTCGTGGTTCATGTCTCTGTCCTCAGGTAAACGATGGACGAAATCAACCCCCATTACCGCTTTATGAACTGGAGGCGGAGGATACGGGAGGTGCGGGCCGTGCGGTACCGCGAGCGGTTCAAGAGGATGATGAGGGATGGAGAAGTGCTCAGGTGGGTATGAAAACTGTCAGAATTACTTTTGTTCGCCAAGTACATTTACACATACCCGGAATGCTGCTTGGTGAAGTGTAGTATGAGGCATGAGAGATAATGACACTCTAGCCAGCCCAGTGTTCCTCAACCCTGGTTCTGGGTAGTTACAATTTACCCAAATGGACAATTTACTCAAATTCCTGGTTCTGGGGACCCAACGGGTCAAGAACGTCAAATATTTGATGCATTCTGGGTAAATTGTGACTGACTGACTGATCTACAAATAAAAATAATTAGTTATTACGCAAGGTGATTTTTGCAGTCATGTCGAACAGCCGAGTAGTAACACAATTTATTCAAGCCCTTGGTGAGTTTTTAAAAATTGTCCGTTAAGAAGTCCGTTAAGAACAAATTCTTATTTACAATGACGGCCTACCCCGGCCAAACCTGGACGACGCTGGGCCAATTGTGCTCTGCCCTATGGGACTCCCAATCACAGCCAGATGTGATACAGCCTGGAATCGAACCAGGGACTATAGTGACGCCTCTTGCACTGAGATGCAGTGCCTAAGACCTCTGCGCCACTCGGGAGCCTTGCATGGCATGGTTCCCCGGCTGGGTGGAGTTTTCTCCTTAGGACCAATGGAATGGTTGATAATGAGCAAACCACACCACCTGGGGCACCGGGCCTTGCAAAACGAATCACCTACTTGCACTGCTCGTGCTTTGAAATCCACAATTCAGAGGGGAGGTTCTAAGGATTGGGCTAGATGGTGATGGACTGAGAGATTAGCCAATTTAACTCATAGACTTCAAGTCCAGATGCAGACAATTACATTGATGGAAGCAACAATCTATCCGCAATATTAAAGCTGATCCACCCCCTTAAAAAAAAAAAGTCTCGTCCTGAGGAGCTCGGAAACCAGACATCTCTAAAGAAAGAGAGCCGGCTGGTGAGCGAGATTAGTTTGTACTGGGACCAGGACTATCCCACTCTTGGTTAGCCACTATTGGCTTAAAAAGCCAAACGTAACACATCTGCCAACTCATTTCCAGCAATTGTCCGTCTGTCTGTGCGCACGTTTGTCTTTCACTATGTATGTAGCCAGTTAGCGATACTAATTATAACCGTCTTGTGGGTATACAGAAAGACTTTCCCCAAAAACCTTCTAAGTTAAATGTTAACTGCCAAGTAGGCGTAACTGACATAACTATATCATGATTATTTGTATCAATTGGGTGGCCATTGTTTTGCAAACTGTGCCATGACATGTTGCAGTAGCAGGCCTAACAGCAGAACCATCTCTAGACCGACACATGACTCTCTTGCTAGATGTGCAATTAAAGAGGAATTACACTAAAATCAACAATGGTCTTCTGATTTGATTTAATCATTGTCATGGACTCAGAACATTCACTATGAATAATTGTAATATTAAGAATAAAAACCAAAACAATCCCAAACCAGGAAAAATAAAACAGGGAACAGACAGAATTCAGGAAAATACCAAAAACAATTTGATGTTTTAGCCCCCTTAACCATTATTTTACCAGGTATATTGACAGAAAACATGTCTCTTGTTCCGGGTGAAGAGTTGCAGGGTAGAGGAGCAGAGAAGTATGTGAGTAGCTCGCAACATGTTTCTTTAAAAAAAAAGTATCTCTTCTCATGCTAGAAAAGGTTGGAGACCCCTGCTTTAGACTCATACTTTCTTTCACACTGTCCTCCTCTCACTGACTTGGCTGGCCTGTACCATCCACAAGTTAAATAACAACTGTATGTTGTGTAGCATATGCTTGTATGTTTGTTGAGTACATTTGCAAATGCGATACGATTAATGTAAACACATTTCTGAAATTCTCTTACAGTTACCAAGGGAACTCTGATGAAGTTGGCTGCTACGTGGCTCCAAGGCCGTTATCCAAAGGAAACTGCTACTTTGAGGTAGGATTCAATACAGAGTTAGTTACAGTGCCTTCAGGAAGTATTCACAGTCCTTGACTTTTTCCACATTTTGTTGTGTTTTTCAGCCTGAATTTAAAATGTATCACTAGCACAATACCCCATAATGCCAAAGTGGAATTATGTTTTTTGACATTTTTACAAATTAATCAAAAATGAAAAGCTAAAATGTCTGGTCAATAAGTATTCGACCCCTTTGTTATGGCAAGACACAATAAGTTGCATGGACTGTCCAATAATAGTGTTTAACATGATTTTTGAATGACTACCTAATCTCAGTACCCCCCCACACATACAATTCTCTGTAAGGTCCCTCAGTTGAGCAGTGAATTTCAAACACAGATTCAACCACAAAGACCAGGGAGGTGTTCCAATGCTTTAAAGAAAAGCAGACATTGAATATCCCTCTGAGCATGGTGATGTTATTAATTACACCTTGGATGGTGTGTCAATAAACCCAGTCACTACAAAGATACAAATAAACTAAAGTTAAACAATTATTTTAAAAAGTAACACAATAAAATAACAATAATGAAGCTATTTACAGGGGGTACTGGTACCAAGTTAGTGTGCGAGGGTACAGGTTAGTTAAGGTAATTTCTACATGTTTGTAGGGAAGAAGTGACTATGTATAGATGAACAGCGAGTAGCAGCTGTTGTGTCTTGATTATCATTAATGTGATGACGATTGTTTTATCAAATTGATTAACTATGTTTAATTATTACGATGATTAAATTAATCCCGTAACAATGAACTAATTTGCAATCTTGGGGCACCATGGAAAAGGTTTATTTAACGAGTTACTGTTTTCCGAATTAACTCTTAAAGATATAAATATCTCTTACATTTCAGTCATTAATTAATTGTTTACCTTCTATCAGTCTCATTCTGAATGTCGCAAACTCTTGGATATCTGCACGAACCCTAGTATAAATGATGAATCAGCAATATACCAATTGGCTTAACTATTTATTTACTAACTAACTAAATAATCACACAGAAGTACACAAACACACACAGGTTATACATTGGTTACTAACATGATACAATGAAAAGTCCCTAGTGGACTAAACCGATATGACGGCTTGTTACACCAAATAAAAAGGGAGAGGCAGGTAAGAAAGAGCGGGAGAAAAGACAAAGGACTCCACTATCGTACATACAGGTGATAACTAGGCTCATGGAAATGCTAATACTTGGCACATGAACAGTCACTCATTCAAAAGGAATTGCAATGTACATATTTACGAGTGTATGCCTTTGTCTCTCTGAAATCGCCGGTCCATCTGCTGGAGAGTCAGTCGACAGAAAGTCTCTGGTTTGTCCACCAGAGATCAAAGTATTTTGTAGTTGTAGCTTGTTCCCTTTGTTCTGGAAGTGTCTGTTATAATGGATAGGTCAGACATACCAATGCTTGTTTGATAGGGAAATGTTCTCCAGAGTAGATCTTTCAGAGTACCACCCGGTGGTCCTCGTTCGCGTTTACCAGACTAAAGTACTTAAACAGCTGCAGACGGGATGTTCCTGTGTAGTTTTGTAGATTTCTTAACCATTTGTGACGTCCGGTTCAACACCGTCCGCATGCTTTCTAGTCTATAGCGTAGTAGCCATTTCAATGTGGGGACTCCAGTCCCTGCGTTTTCTTGACTTGCTTTTTGCTGTTCGTTCCAGTCATTGGCAGCAGAGAACTGGAAGGAGAGGCGGACAAAGGAAGAATTAGCTTTGGGGGTGACTAGTGAGATATACCTGCTGGAGCGCGTGCTATTTATTTATTTAAAAAAATATATATATTTCACCTTTATTTAACCAGGTAGGCTAGTTGAGAACAAGTTCTCATTTGCAACTGCGACCTGGCCAAGATAAAGCATAGCAGTGTGAACAGACAACACAGAGTTACGCATGGAGTAAACAATTAACAAGTCAATAACACAGTAGAGAAAAAAAAGGGGAGTCTATATACAATGTGTGCAAAAGGCATGAGGAGGTAGGCGAATAATTACAATATTGCAGATTAACACTGGAGTGATAAATGATCAGATGATCATGTACAGGTAGAGATATTGGTGTGCAAAAGAGCAGAAAAGTAAATAAATAAAACTGTGGGGATGAGGTAGGTGAAAATGGGTGGGCTGTTTACCAATAGATTATGTACAGCTGCAGCGATCGGTTAGCTGCTCAGATAGCAGATGTTTGAAGTTGGTGAGGGAGATAAAAGTCTCCAACTTCAGCGATTTTTGCAATTCGTTCCAGTCACAGGCAGCAGAGTATGGGTGGGTGCTGCTATGGTGACCAGTGAGCTGAGATAAGGTGGGGCTTTACCTAGCAGAGACTTGTAGATGACCTGGAGCCAGTGGGTTTGGCGACGAGTATGAAGCGAGGCCCAAACCCCTCTCCTGTAAGAGAGCGTACAGGTCGCAGTGGTGGGTAGTATATGGGGCTTTGGTGACAAAACGGATAGCACTGTGATAGACTGCATCCAATTTGTTGAGTAGAGTGTTGGAGGCTATTTTGTAAATGACATCGTCGAGGATCGGTAGGATGGTCAGTTTTACGAGGGTATGTTTGGCATAATGAGTGAAGGATGCTTTGTTGCGAAATAGTAAGCCGATTCTAGATTTAATTTTGGATTGGAGATGTTTAATATGAGTCTGGAAGGAGAGTTTACAGTCTAGCCAGACACCTAGGTATTTGTAGTTGTCCACGTATTCTAAGTCAGAACCGTCCATAGTAGTGATGCTGGACGGGCAGGCGGTGTGGGCAGCAATCGGTTGAAGAGCATGCATTTAGTTTTACTTGCATTTAAGAGCAGTTGGAGGAAACGGATTGTGAGTTGTATGGCATTGAAGCTCGTCAGAAGTATACAGAATGGTGTCGCCGCTCTTGCTGCTGGTGATTCTTTGATCCACCTCTACGCAGACATCATTGATGTATACAGAGAAGAGAGTCGGCCAGAGAATTGAACCCTGTGGCAACCCCATATGGACTGCCAGAGGTCTGGACAACAGGCCCTCCGATTTGACACACTGAACTCTGTCTGAGAAGTAGTTGGTGAACCAGGTGAGGCAATCATTTGAGAAACCAAGGTTGTTGAGTCTGCCAATAAGAATGTTGTGATTGACAGAGTCGAAAGCCTTAGCATGGTCGATGAATACGGCAGCACAGTAATGTCTCTTATCGATGGTGGTTATGATATCGTTTAGGACCTTGAGCGTGGCTGAGGTGCACCCATGACCAGCTCTGAAACCAGATTGCATAGTGGAGAAGGTATGGTGGGATTCGAAATGGTCAGTAATCTGTTTGTTAACTTGGCTTTCGAAGACCTTAGGAAGGCAGGGTAGGATAGATATAGGTCTGTAGCAGTTTGGGTCTAGAGTGTCTCCCCCTTTGAAGAGGGGGATGACCGCGGCAGCTTTCCAATCTATGGGATTCTCAGACGATACGAAAGAGAGGTTGAACAGGCTAGTTGCAACAATTTCGGCAGATAATTTTTTAGAAAGAGAGGGTCCAGATTGTCTAGCCCGGCTGATTTGTAGGGGTCCAGATTTTGCAGCTCTTTCTGAACATCAGCTATCTGGATTTGGTTGAAGGAGAAATGAGGAGGCTTGGGCGAGTTGCTGTGGAAGGTGGGGGCTGTTGATTGGGGTAGGGGTAGCCAGGTGGAAAGCATGGCTAGCCGTAGAGAAATGCTTATTGAAATTCCCAATTATAGTGGATTTATCATTGGTGACAGTGTTTCCTAGTCTCAGTGCAGTGGGCAGCTGGGAGGAGGTGCTCTTATTCTCCATGGACTTTATAGTGTCCCAGAGTTTTTTTTTAGTTTGTGCTACAGGATGTAGATTTCTGTTTTAAAAAAGCTAGCCTTAGCTTTCCTAACTGCCTGTGTATATTTGTTCCTAACTTCCCTGAAAGTTGCATATCACGGGGGCTATTCGATGCTAATGCAGAACGCCACAGGATGTTTTTGTGCTGGTCAAGGGCAGTCAGGTCTGGAGAGAACCAAGGGCTATATCTGTTCCTGGTTCAATTTTTTTTAAATGGGGCATGCTTATTTACGATGGTGAGGAAGGCACTTTTAAAGAATAACCAGGCATCTTCTACTGACGGGATGAGGTCAATATCCTTCCAGGATACCCGAGCCAGGTTGATTAGAAAGGCATGCTCGCTGAAGTGTTTTAGGGAGCGTTTGACAGTGATGAGGGGTGGTCGTTTGACCGCAGAACCATTACGGATGCAGGCAATGAGGCAGTGATCGCTGAGATCTTGGTTGAAAACAGCAGATGAGTATTTGGAGGGCAAGTTGTTTAGGATGATATCTATGAGGGTGCCCGGGTTTCAGATTTGGGGTTGTACCTGGTGGGTTCATTGGTAATTTCACACTGCTATGCTTTATCTTGGCCAGGTCGCAGTTGCAAATGAGAACTTGTTCTCAACTAGCCTACCTGGTTAAATAAAGGTTAAATAAAAAAATAAAAAAATAAATAAAAAAAATTGTGTGAAATTGAGGGCATCAAGCTTAGATTGTAAGATGGCCGGGGTGTTAAGCATGTCCCAGTTTAGGTCACCTTGCAGCACGAGCTCTGAAGATAGATGGGGGGCAATCAATTCACATATTGTGTCCAGGGCACAGCTCGGTGCAGAGGGTGGTCTATAGCAAGCGGCAACGGTGAGAGACTTGTTTCTGGAAGGGTGGATTTTTACCAAAAGACCAGTAGGCATATGCTAGTAACAGTTGCTTGACGCTCAATTGCTGGTAAGCTTGCAAACAGTTAATATTTTTGATTACCAAACCATTTTTGGAGCTGCATATTTATTTATTGCAATCCTCTCTCCCTACAATTTAAACTTTGCACTGCACCCGATTCTTCTATAGATGTACGCTAGCTCACCCGACCTGTGTTTATTGACAGTTTGCTGATTCAACCAGACAGCAGAGTGCGTTTTCACTAGCATATTTCTTTTACAAGGACCGATGTTGCGGCTACTGTCTCTAGCTGCGTGGAGAGTAATCCCCAGACTCTGTGACATTACGTTATAAAACATGGCCATACCATTTCAAGTCATCAGTCTCAATTCAAAGTCTAGTCTTGAGGCTCCAAGTCAAGTCTCAAGTTATTTCATTTTCTATTAAGTTGGGTTTCAAGTCATGTCACTCAAGTCCAAAATGTGCCTCTCTTGTGTTCCCACACGGTTTTACCCTGTTCTCAAACTGTTCCCTACTGTTGTATAGGCTAGTGTTTTGACAGTTCAAGTCGAGCATTGTAAGTCTGAGCCCATCGCCAGTCACACCCTGTAGATTAACTGCTGTCTATGCTCAGAGAACTGCACAGTTGCTAAATTTAGCTGACACATTTGATTAAAAATAGTTTGCAGACCAATCCAAAGCATGTTATTTTTGGATCCTTTCTTTTTTAACAAATGATCTGACAAATGGATCAAACATGGTAGTTTCTCCAGTGTAAAATAATTCAGTGTGTAACATAACTCCCCAGTTATTTATTCACCAGTACCTTTTTTTTAATAAGAGTCCCTCCAGGCTAAATCATGAAGGCAGCAGGCTCGTTAAAAATCATCCTGGGTTTTGGGAAAGCTCAGGAAAGGAGGACTTGGCTGTACATTTTGGGATAGGGAAAGGTCTGGTTCTGGTATGTAGTGTTGGCTTCCTACTATATGCTATGCCAGGGCAGTGAGTGGTTATGGAGGTAGAGTGATTTGTGAGGGAGTCCTGCTTGCGTCTGTTGGTCCAAAATGGCACCCGTCCCTATTCCCTTTAAAGTGTACTACTTTTGACCAGGGCCTATAGGACTCTATAGGATGTACAGTATGACGTTGGAGGACATAATGAGTGTCTGACTGAATGCACCCGCCTGCTTTAACTTGCATGGAAGGAAAACATTTCCCTCTTTTCAGGAATGAAGACCTTAAAGGGTAGGTAGCATAAACATAACCACATGTAATATATATATATATATATTATTTTTTGCATTAGAATATGCATTAAAAAAAGTCCCAAAGCAAAGTTACACCTCACTTTTTTTGTTTTTTTTGTTATTACATCAAATTTATCAGAATGCTGAAGTCATGCTGGAAATTTTTTTTATGGGGTGTGACGTAATATGACAGAACACAACAAAAAAGCCAGCAGATATAAAGTAGAGAGAGCGGAGACATTCCGATTGACGGCTGAGTTAGATACCGAAGTGCGAAGGAGAGGCCTTCAGAGTGATAGGCCATTTCACCGGCCGAAGGAGAGTCAGCTAATCCAATAGCGATATAGTGAGGTAAATCCACATTTGAATTTACCCAAATTATCTCCACTGCTACATTTACATTTAAGTCACTGCTGACACCTGCGATGTACCGGTAGGCCAGTAGGAAATATCAGTTGTAGGTTTCACATTAATGCTTGACACTGCACCTGGTTTCAGTCATAATCTCATTCCGAATCCTGCCTTCCATACAGTAGATGTGCACACGCTTCCCATACTTCAATCCATTATTTTCAATCGGACAAACCGGTCCCACTTTGAAGCTAGAGTCTCGTTTTTGGGCCACAAATGAGTCGTAACCCTGTCATTGTGGGTATTACTGTACTATGTGGGTATTACCGCACTAGCTATGAAAGACGGAAAACTACTACAATGCTCAGTCGACAAATCAAATTTATTTATATAGCCCTTCGTACATCAGCTGATATCTCAAAGTGCTGTACAGAAACCCAGCCTAAAACCTCAAACAGCAAGCAATGCAGGTGTAGAAGCACGGTGGCTAGGAAAAACTCCCTAGAAAGGCCAAAACCTAGAAAGAAACCTAGAGAGGAACCAGGCTATGAGGGTTGGCCAGTCCTCTTCTGGCTGTGCCGGGTGAAGATTATAACAGAACATGGCCAAGATGTTCAAATGTTCATAAATTACCAGCATGGTCAAATAATAATAATAACAGTAGTTGTCGAGGGTGCAGCAAGTCAGCACCTCAGGAGTAAATGTCAGTTGGCTTTTCATAGCCTATCATTAAGAGTATCTCTACCACTCCTGCTGTCTCTAGAGAGTTGAAAACAGCAGGTCTGGTGAACAGGTCAGGATTCCATAGCCGCAGGCAGAACAGTTGAAACTGGAGCAGCAGCACGGCCAGTTGGACTGGGGACAGCAAGGAGTCATCATGCCAGGTAGTCCTGGGGCATGGTCCTCCGAGAGAGAGAAAGAAAGAGAGAAAGAGAGAATTAGAGAGAGCATACTTAAATTCACACAGGACACCGAATAAGACAGGAGAAGTACTCCAGATATAACAAACTGACCCTAGCCCCCTGACACATACACTACTGCAACATACATACTGGAGGCTGAGACAGGAAAGGTCAGGAGACACTGGCCCCATCCAATGATACCCCCGGACAGGGCCAAACAGGAAGGATATAACCCCACCCACTTTGCCAAAGTACAGCCCCCACACCACTAGAGGGATATCTTCAGCCAACAACTTACCATCCTGAGACCAGGCCGAGTATAGCCCACAAAGATCTCTCCGCCACGGCACAACCCAAGGGGGGGGCGCCAACCCAGACAGGAAGATCACATCAGTGACTCAACCCACTCAAGTGACGCACCCCTCCTAGGGACGGCATGAAAGAGCACCAGTAAGCCAGTGACTCAGCCCCTGTAATAGGGTTAGAGGCAGAGAGTCCCAGTGGAGAGGGGAACCGGCCAGGCAGAGACAGCAAGGGCGGTTCGTTGCTCCAGAGCCTTTCCATTCACCTTCACACTCCTGGGCCAGACTACACTCAATCATATGACCCACTGAAGAGATGAGTCTTCAATAAAGATGTAATGCTTTTATCATAAAGGTGCATGTTTATGGTGAAAATTATCTTCCCCAAACTTGAAACTCACGTGCTGTTTATGTATGCCAGTTAGGCTCTTCACCCCTTGTAAAGCAGATTAATTTGCTTCGTTTTAAGAAGTTATTTGGCCACTTTAGTTGTGATACAAATTAAAACATCTAGGCCCATGGACTAGGCTAAATGAGGTGTGCGACTATGATTAGAAAAAGTAGCAAAAAAAGGCGTTTTCTTATGCTGGACATCATTCACAAGTGATAATCTATAATTCACAAGTGATAGGCTAATATCAGACTATTCTTGATTTAATCTTGTCTTTACATATACTAGATAATATACAGTACCAGTCAAAAGTTTGGTACTGTTATTTACATTGTCGATACACCCACACATACCCACATACTGTGCCTTCTATGTCCTCTGTTTGCTGTGTTTTTACCCCTACCATGTTCATTCGGAGTGCTTTTGTGTTCGGTGTCCTTATATTTTAAGATTTATTATTTCGCTAATTACATTTCTTCTAATGCGGTCTTATCTATTAGTAAAGTACTATAAATATAATTATTTTACAACATTCCCTGTCTTGAATGGTATAGTGTAGTTGTAGTTTATTTCTTTATCAATTGTTGTATTTTATTGTTTTCCTATATATTTTGTTAATACAATCCCTACCATGGATAGGATTGGGGGTTCCTTTATTCGACAACTCTGAGAACCTTGTAATATTTTGAATAGCGAATTTTTGTTTGTTTCTGTGATGTTCGTAACTTACTTTTTAAACTCTTTTTGTACATAATGTTGCCTCTACCGTGTCTTATGACCGAAAATAACTTCTAGACATCAAGACTGCGATTACTCACTACGGACTAGCAGAATCCTTTTCCTTCTTTCATGACTCTGACGAGCCTAAGGATATACGGCTCCCTCGGGAACAGGCCCCGACCCCAGTGATCTGCGTGAAGAGGAGGTGGAGAAAGAGCGTACGGAGACCTTTTGAGAAGTTGGAGGCGATCAAATAAACCCCCACTCTCCTCAATTCTGCTAGCAAACATGCAATCTTTGAACAATAAAATGGACGAGTTATTGGGAAGATTAAACTACCAACAGGACATTAAAAACTGTAACATCTTATGCTTCACGGAGTCGTGGCTGAACGACGACAATATCAACATACAGCTGGCTGGTTATATGACGTACCGGCAGGATAGAACAGCAGCGTCTGGTAAGACAAGGGGGGGTGGCCTATGTATTTTTGTCAACATCAGCTGGTGCACGATATCTAAGGAAGTCTCGAGCTATAGCTATCACAAGGCCGCAGGGCCAGACGGATTACCAGGACGTGTACTGCGAGCAAGCGCTGACCAACTAGCAAGTGTCTTCACTGACATTTTCAACCTCTCCCTGTCCAAGTCTGTAATACAAACATGTTTTAACCTCTTGAAGCTAGGGGGCACTATTTTTATGTTTGGAAAAATAACGTTCCCAAAGTAAACGGCATATTTCTCAGAACCAGATGCTAGAATATGCATATAATTGACATATTAGGATAGAAAACAAATATTGTCTGTGAGTATAACAGAACTGATATTGCAGGCGAAATCCTGAGAAAAATCAAACCAGGAAGTGGCGTCTATTTTGAAAACTCCATGTTCCATAGCCTCCCATTGCTCCATTTAAAGGGATATCAACCAGATTCCTTTTCCTATCACTTCCTCAAGGTGAAACAGTCTTCAGACATATTTTCAGGCTTTTATATTGAAAAATGAGCCAGAACGATAACATCGCGTCAAGTGATCACATGAGTTTTGCTCACGCAACAGAGTTTGGATAGGTTTTGCTTTTCCCTCTCCTACTGTGAAAGACCTTTGCGGTTGATATTATCGATTATATATTTTAAAAACAACCTGAGGATTGATTATAAAAACATTTGACATGTTTCTGTGGACATTACGGATATTATTTGCAATTTGTCTGCGCTGTCGTGACCGCTCTTTCCTGTGGATTTCTGAACATAATGCGCCAAACAAATGGAGGCATTTTGGATATAAAAATCATCTTTATGTAACAAAAGGAACATTTGTTGTGTAACTGGGAGTCTCGTGAGTGAAAACATCCGAAGATCATCAAAGGTAAACGATTAATTTGATTGCTTTTCTGATTTTCATGACCAAGCTACCTGATGCTAAGTGTACTTAATGTTTTGTCATGCGATCGATAAACTCACACAAACGCTTGGATTGCTTTCGCTGTAAAGCATAATTTCAAAATCTGGAGGAAAAAGGGGGATGCTTGCAAGCCGAAGAACACCATCCCAACTGTGAAGCATGGGGGTGGCAGCATCATGTTGTAGGGGTGCTTTGCTGTGAAAAACTGAGTTTAAATGTATTTGGCTAAGGTGTAACGAGCAGCCTGGTGACCTAGAGGCCGGAGAGTGAGCACACGTAACAGACATGGCAAATAGGTGTGGCAATACAGTCTGCTTCCATTCTCAATAGTTCCCGATATAGGTTTTAAATACCTGGCGGCTTATCATTATTGATGGATAACAACTGTTTTTCCAACTCTTCCACAAAAACTTGACAAAATTCAAATACTTCTCTTTCCTTATTAGATCTTCAAAACACAAATATGATGGTTCACTGTTCAATTTTCTCAGTTTGTTCACTTTAAAGCTGAAATAGTATTTTAAATGATTTGGCTATGTCAAATGGTTTTGTTATAAATGACCCATCAACTTCAATGTATGATGAAGATTAATTGGGTTTTCTGCCCATGAAGTCATTTAAGATGCTCAAGTATTTTACCATAGTTTGTCAATGATCTTGTTTTAGTAATATAATTGTATATATAATCGTTGATCCAGGGGGCTCACGGTAAGTTTATTAACAGCTGCATGTTTGTCAACAATTGAGAAGAAGAATTTTACAAATACTCTGCTGCATCTGGATTCTTCTCCATATACTCTTCCAGGTGACCATCATTGACACAGGGGTGAGGGGGATGATTGCTGTTGGCCTGGTGCCTCAGTACTACAAGCTGGACCATCAGCCTGGCTGGCTCCCGCACTCAGTGGCCTACCACGCTGATGATGGCAAGTATGTGTCGGGCCCCTTAGCTTAAAAATATGTTTCTCCACACTCTAAAATCTCCTCTTTCAAACAAAGTTTTGAATATACCTCAACATTCCAGCATCAGTTTGGGATAATTTCAATGACATCGTCTAAAAGGGAATATAGAAATAGGCCCAATGTTCATCAACATTAAAGAATAAGAGATTTATTTTGAACGTTCCACATCACCACTTTATGAACATTTGACCAAAGTTGAGATCACTACTTGGCCTTGTGTTGTGAAGCATGCAAGACTTAACAATCAGGTCTATAATTTTTGGTACCCTTGAAACACTGAATAAAATAAATAATGCAAATACAGCGCTATATTGTATGCTCCCAAAAAATGGGTCAATTATTTTATAATACAATTGCTCAAAGAAAGAGCTTTTGTATAACAAGAAATACAATTCTTTTTTTCTTTTTTTTAAAGATAGGGGTCCAAATTATGAGCATACCTGGTTTCAATACTCAAGCACCCTCCCCTTGCAAGGATAATGACACTGAGCCTTTTTCCAAAATGTTTTATGATCTTTTCAGATCCTATATTTCATTCGTCTGTTCTTATTGACTGCCCTCTTCAATCCACAGGTTTTCAGTGGGGTTTGGAGACCAAGATGGCCATTACAAAATGTTGCTTTTATGGCTGTCCCTGACTAAAAAAAATCTTGGTCAACCTAGAGTTGTTTTGTTCTTTCGACCAATCGCTTGGTCTACATGTTTAAAATAATTTTTCCATATGGGGAAAGGGGGATACATAGTCAGTTGTACAACTGAATGCCTTCAACTGAAATGTGTCTTCCGCATTGAACCCAACCACTCTGGTAGCCTAGTGTTTAGAGTGTATAGTCATTGTAAATAAGAATTGGTTCTTAACTCACTTTCCTAGTTAAATTAAGGTTACACACACAAAAACCACACCACACTCACCAAAAAGTTATTTTGTTGCCATTTACGTATACTCCATTACCAGTAAAACATAATCAAAACCTATTTCCTTCACTTACTTGCTGTGCTGTTTCATTGTTAATTTGTTCAGTAGTTTCATTCTCTACCAGGATTTCATCATACATGTCATGCAGTGAAGTTTCTCCTCTATCTGTCCTCAGCAGATACAAAAGTATCTATATCCACAGTAAAACGAGTCCTACATCGACATAACCTGAAAGGCCTCTCAGCAAGGAAGAAGCCACTGCTCCAAAACCGCCATAAAAAAGCCAGACTACAGTTTGCAACTGCACATGGGGACAAAGATCATACTGTTTTGAGAAATGTCCTCTGGTCTGATGAAACAAAAATATAACTGTTTGGCCATAATGACCATTGTTATGTTTGGAGGACAAAGGGGGGAGCTTGCAGGCCGAAGAACAGCATCCCAACCGTGAAGCATGAGGGTGGCAGCATCATGTTGTGGGGGTGCTTTGCTGCAGGAGGGACTGGTGCACTTCACAAAATAGAGGGCATCATGAGGGAGGAAAATGATGCGGCTATATTGAAGCAACATCTCAAGACATCAGTCAGGAAGTTCAAGCTTGGTCGCAAATGGGTCTTCCGAATGGACATTGACCCCAAGCATACTTCCAAAGTTGTGGCAAAATGGCTTAAGGACAACAAAGTCAAGGTATTGGAGTGGCCATCACAAACCCCTGACCTCAATCCTATAGAAAATTTGTGGGCAGAACTGAAAAAGCATGTGTGAGTAAGGAGGCCTACAAACCTGACTCAGTTACACCAGCTCTGTCAGGAGGAATGGGCCAAACTTCACCCAACTTATTCTGGGAATCTTATGGAAGGCTACCCAAAACGTTTGACCCAAGTTAAACAATTTAAAGGCAATGCTACCAAATACTAATTGAGTGTATGTAAACTTATGACCCACTGGGAATGTGATGAAAGAAATAAAAGCTGAAATAAATCATTCTCTCTACTATTATTCTGACATTTTACATTTTTAAAATAAAGTGGTGATCCTAACTGACCTAAGACAGGGAATTGTTACTTGGATTAAATGTCAGGAATTGTGAAAAACTGAGTTTAAATATATTTGGCTAAGTTGTATGTAAACTTCCGACTTCAACTGTAGCATCGAGCATGGTGTTGACACAGTAAAGAGAGAATTCCACCGAATTGCTTGTTCACAGCCTGTGTCGCCAGTTTTGTTGAGCAAGCGTTTCAATGCCATAACAGAGGGTATCACGTCTGCTGCAGGCGCCATTGTTGAGCTTATTTCTCAAGTCAGTTGTTTGAATGGAGCTAGCTAGTGTGTTTTATGTTTCCAAGTTTTGAACATATTCTCAAATGCCATTGAAATGGCAGCAGCGGTATGACAACCATGAAATATCCTCGACGACCCACTGTGCTGTCAGACTCAGCATGCTCATGGGGCTGATATCGCTGGTCCAAATGTCAGTCGTGAAGCTAATAGCAGTGATGCTATACTGTGTAACTCCGGTAGGGAAACATCTGAAAAATAGCGCACTTCGTTACTTAGTGTGTACTGGTGCTCGACCATTCATTGAAAGCCAACATCACACACGACAGAGAAGGGGCAATGAATTCAATTATCTTGGCATTATTGGATTTCACCTTTTTGAGTTGTCTCGCTGAAATATTCTTTCAAATGACTGCTCGATCCACGCAGCAGACATTGTGGGCTAGGTTAGGAATACTGTGTTGCATGTGTAGCGCTACATTTTACGTGGCGTCATTACGTCATGTTAGTATGCACGTCATATAGGTATGCACGTCAGCTTTGACATCGGTTTTGCACATTGGCGTTAAACTAGACATTGGGCCATTGGTGATGTTGGCATTTTTAGCTAATATCGTCAGATTCCGATATCTTCACCGAAATATTGTGCATTCCTAATAATCACCTCAATAAATTGGTTAAAACAAACTCCAAACACAGTAATGTCGACAGCTAAATGAATGCGGAGGACGTGACAAAGAAAGTTGAAGCAGGCAAATGTTTACTGGTTGCTCAGGAGGGAAAGGGGAAGTCAGATCTGTTGCAGACATTTGACTTAGTTGTGGAATAAGTAGCCTAGTGGTTAGAGTGTTGGACTAGTAACCGAAAGGTTGCAAGTTCAAATCCCTGGGACCACAGTCTCAAAGAAAACCATTAGTAACACACTACGCCGTCATGGATTAAAATCCGGCAGCGCACGCAAGGTCCCCCTGCTCAAGCCAGCGCATGTCCAGGCCCGTCTGAAGTTTGCCAATGACCATCTGGATAATCCAGAGGATGAATGGGAGAAGGTCATGTGGTCTGATGAGACAAAAATAGAGCTTTTTGGTTTAAACTCCACTTGCCGTGTTTGGAGGAAGAAGAAGAAGGATGAGTACAACCCCAAGAACATCATCCCAACCGTGAAGCATGGAGGTGGAAACATCATTCTTAGGGGATGCTTTTCTGCAAAGGGGACAGGACAACTGCACCGTATTGAGGGGAGGATGGATGGGGCCATGTATCGCGAGATCTTGGCCAACAACCTCCTTCCCTTAGTAAGAGCATTAAAGATGGGTCGTGGCTGGGTCTTCCAGCATGACAACGACCCGAAACACACAGCCAGGGCAACTAAGGAGTGGCTCCGTAAGAAGCATCTCAAGGTCCTGGAGTGGCCTAGCCAGTCTCCAGACCTGAACCCAACAGAAAATCTTTGGAGGGAGCTGAAAGTCCGTATTGCCCAGCGACAGCCCAGAAATCTGAAGGATCTGGAGAAGGTCTGTATGGAGGAGTGGGCCAAAATCCCTGCTGCAGTGTGTGCAAACCTGGTCAAGAACTACAGGAAATGTATGATCTCTGTAATTGCAAACAAAGGTTTCTGTACCAAATATTAAGTTCTGCTTTCCTGATGTATCAAATACTTGTCATGCAATACAATGCTAATTAATTACTTAAAAATCATATAATGTGTTTTTCTGGATTTTTGTTTTAGATTCCGTCTCACAGTTGAAGTGTACCTAATGATAAAAATTACAGACCTCTACATGCTTTGTAAGTAGGAAAACCTGCAAAATCGGCAGCGTATCAAATACTTGTTCTCCCCACTGTGTGTGTATATATATCTATTTATATCGCGTAATGGTCATATCGGCGGGTATTCCAACTGTTTCCAATGTAATCTTTTTTTTTACAGTTGCCGGTTCTGTTCTTTACAAGTATTCTGTATTAGCCCAGCACTGAAGTTTTTTAGGATGTGTGTATGACCACAAACTTTTCTGTAGATGGTATTTCCTTTTCACACTCCAAGCTGCAAGACTCCATTACGCACCTCCATTTGTGTGTCAATCTGAGAGATGACAAATCGAAACGAAGAGGATTTTAACCTCCATAAGACATTTGAATTCACAACGGAAGATTATGCCCACATTATGACACTCTTTGTTTGACAATTATGTTGATCCAGTTAAAACAACGTATTCACTACAAAAGAGACTGAAACACCTATATGACAGAGGGATTCATCTGCATCTCCACTCTAGTCATTTTGAATGACTATTTGGGCAAGAAACTGATTCCATGAGGCCTTAGAATCCAGAAGGCACCCACAATCTGCAGAGACAATGAGACTTTGTGACCGATGTGTGCTAAATAACGAACAAATGCTCATTTGTGTTCATGGCTCTCATTATTCATGGATGGAATATGTGAGAAGATACAAGCGGTGAGATTACAACTGCACGCCTCAATAACTGACCCAGAGAAACTCACAAGTATGGAAAGCACACTTCAGAAATTCAAGACTGACCTGGAGTAGGACATCGGAGCGAGGAAGATAAAGGAGTTCGATCGACACTCAAATAACTATAAACAGAACGAGGTGTATCTGGGGAGAGGGAATCCCCGGCAAGGCCGTAGGACAAACGAGCAGTGGCGTCAGAGACAACCAACGACAGGCTACCCCACCTCCTCACTCGAGTGCATCTTCTCTTGATGCAGATCTGGATTACGGCTATGATTCCTTTGGTAGTGGAGATTTTTTAGTATAGAAGCGAGAGGGAAAAGAACCCTCAATGGCCCAAATCAAATCAGCAAATTTTATTTGTCACGTACACATGGTTAGCAGATGTTAATGCGAGTGTTGCGAAATGCTTGTGCTTCTAGTTCCGACAATGCAGTAATATCCAACGAGTAATCTAACCTAACAATTTCACAAGAACTACCTTATACACACAAGTGTAAAGGAATGTATAAGAATATGTACATTAAAAAAATATATATGAATGAGTGATGGTATTGAACGGTATTGAATAGGTAAGATGCAGTAGATGGTATAGAGTACAGTATATACATATGAGATGAGTAATGTAGGATATCTAAACATATGAAGTGGCATTGTTTAATGTGGCTAGTGATACATTTATTACATCAATTTTTCCATTATTAAAGTGGCTGGAGTTGAGTCCGTATGTTGACAGCAGCCACTCAATGTTAGTGATGGCTGTTTAACAGTCTGATGGCCTTGATAGAAGCTGTTTTTCAGTCTCTTGGTCCCTGCTTTGATGCACCTGTACTGACCTCGCCTTCTGGATGATAGCGGGGTGAACAGGCAGTGGCTCGGGTGGTTGTTGTCCTTGATGATCCTTTTGACCTTCCTGTGACATCGGGGGGTGTAGGTGTCCTGGAGGGCAGGTAGTTTGCCCCCGGTGATGCGTTGTGCAGACCTCACTACCCTCTGGAGAGCCTTACGGTTATGGGTGGAGCAGTTGCTGTACCAGGCGGTGATACAGCCCAACAGGATGCTCTCGATTGAGCATCTGGAAAAGTTTGTCAGGGTTTTTGCGCCTTCACCACACTGTCTGTGTGGGTGGACTTTTCAGTTTGTGTGATGTGTACGCCAAGGATATTTTCACCTCTACTGCTGTCCCCTCGATGTGGATAGGGGGATGCTCCCTCTGCTGTTTCCTGAAGTCCACGATCATCTCCTTTGTTTTGTTGACGTTGAGTGACAGGTTGATTTCCTGACACCACACTCCGAGTGCCTTCACCTCCTCCCTGTAGGCTGTCCCGTCATTGTTGGTAATCAAGCCAACTACTGTTGTGTCGTCTACAAACTGATTTGAGTTGGAGGCGTGCATGGCCACTCAGTCGTGGGTGAACAGGGAGTACAGGAGGGGGCTGAGCACGCACCCTTGTGGGGCCCCAGTGTTGAGGGTCAGCAAAGTGGAGATGTTGTTTCCTACATTCACTACCTGGGGGGTGCCCTTCAAATGATGATGAGCTTGGAGGGCACTATGGTGTTGAATGCTGAGCTGTAGTCAATGAACAGCATTCTTACATAGGTATTCCTCTTGTCCAGATGTGATAGGGCAGTGTGATGGCGATTGCATCGTATGTGGATCTGTTGGGGCGGTATGCAAACGGAAGTGGGTCTAAGGTGGCCCGTAAGCTGGAGGTGATATGATCCTTGACTAGTCTCTCAAAGCACTTCATGATGACAGAAGTGAGTGCTACGGGGCGGTAGTCATTTAGTTCAGTAATCTTTGCCTTGGATACAGGAACAATGGTGGCCATCTTGAAGTATGTGGGGACAGCAGACTGGGATAGGGAGCGATTGAATATATCTGTAAACACACCAGCCAGCTGGTCTGCGCATGCTTTGAGGACGTGGCTAGGGATGCCGTCTGGGCCGGCAGCCTTGTGAGGGTTAACACGTTTAAATGTTTTATTCACGTCAGACACGGAGAAGGGGGTGGGGGGGGGGGGGTTGAATTGAGCCGTAGAATTGCAACTCCACTTTGTCCCTATACTGGCATTTCGCAAGTTTGATTGCCTTGCGGAGGGAATAATATTTTATATTCAGCCATATTTCCAGACCTCTTTCCATGGTTAAATGCGGTGGAACCCGCTTTCAGTTTTGCGCAGATGCCGCCATCCATCCATGGTTTCTGGTTCGGGTAGGTTTTAATAGTCACAGTGGGTACAACATCTCCAATGCACTTCCTTATAAACTCACTCTCGAGTCAGCGTATAGATCGTTGTTGTTCTCTGAGGCTGACCGGAACATATCCCAGTGCGCGTGATCAAAACAATCCTGAAGCGTGGATTCCGATTGGCCACACCAGCGTTGAATGGTTCTAGTCACTGGTACATCCTGTTTGAGTTTCTGCCTAATAAGACGGTAGGAGCAAGATGGCGTTGTGGTGGGATTTGCCGAAGGGAGTGCGGGGGAGGGCTTTGTATGCATCGCGGAAGTTAGAGTAGCAGTGATTGAGCGTATTACCCCCGCGAGTACTGCAATCAATATGCTGATAGATTTTAGGTAGCCTTGTTCTTAAATTTGCTTTGTTAAAATCCCCAGCTCCAATAAATGCAGCCTCCGGATTAATGATTTCCAGTTTGCATATAGTCCAGTGAAATTCCTTGAGGGCCGTAATGGTGTCTGCTTGAGGGGGAATGTGCACGGCTGTGACAATAACTGACGAGAATTGTCTTATGACTGGAATTTGATTGTAAGGAATTCTAGGACGGGTGAGCAGAAGGATTTGAGTTCCTGTATGTTGTTATGATTACACCATGAGTCGTTAATCATGAAGCATACACCCCCGTCCTTCCTCTTCCCAGAGGTGTTTATGGAGAAGCCTGGTGGCTGAACGGATTCCAACAACATATCCCGCAAGAGAGACATGTTTCTATGAAACAGAGAATGTTACAATCTCTGATGTCTCTCTGGAAGGCAACCCTTGCTCGAATTTCATCTACCTTGTTGTCAAGAGACTGGACAGTGGCGCGTAGTACACTCGGGAGCAGTGGGCGATGTGCACATCTACGCAGCCTGACCAGGAGGCCGCACCGTCTGCCCCTCCTGCTGCGTCGTTGTTTTGGGTCAGCTTCTGGGATTAGATCCATTGTCCTGGGTGGTGGGCCAAACAGAGTACCCGCTTCGGGAAAGTTGTATTCCTGGTCGTAATGTTGGTAAATTGACGTCGCTCTTATATCCAATGGTTCTTCCCGGCTCTATGTAATGAGACTTAAGATTTCCTGGGGTAACAATGTAAGAAATAATACATTAAAAAAACTAAATACTGCATAGTTTCCTAAGGACTCGAAACCAGGCAACCATCTCCATCGGCGCCATTTTCCACTGGCGCCACTCTACTGTTGGTATGAGGTACTTTTCTCCATATGCTTCTGTTTTTCAACACCAAACCCACTACTGGTGTGTCTGGCCAAAGAGCTCTATTTTCATGTCATCTGGCCATAGCACCGGTTCCAATCCAAGTGCCAATGCCGTGGATCTTCCAGCAAGGCAATAACACCAAGCACACATGAAAATCCACAAAGAAATGGTTAATTGACCACAAAATCAACATTTTGCAATGGCCATCTGTCTCCGGACTTGAACCCCATTGAAAACCTGTGGTTTAAATTGAAAAGGGCAATCCATAAGCGCAGACGAAGCGCATATCAAGGATCTAGAAAGACCATTCCTTCATACAGAATCTAAGATCCCTCCCAATGTGTTCTCCAATCTCCATAAAACTTTTTAGAAAAAGGCTCAGTGTCATTAAACATTGTATTGTTGAGAGGGATGAAGCAAAAGGAATGGTAAATAAGTCTGGCTACATAACCGATTAGCAAACGTGCTGCAAATTGACTACACTGAATAAAAATAAGAAGAAACTACACTATGAAACAAAGGTAAATGGCACAAAGAATGGTAGTAAAAAGCTTTGGAGCACCTTAAATTAGATTTTGGGCAAAAAGGCAAACTCCGCTCCATCATTCATTGAATGAGATGACTCGTTCATCACAAAACCCACTGATGTTGCCAATTACTTTAATGATTTTTTTCATTTGCAAGATTAGCAATCTTAGGCATGACATGCCAGCAACAAATGCTGACACTACACATCCAAGTATAACTGATCAAATTATGAACGACAAGAATTGTAATTTTGAATTCCTTAAAGTGAGTGTGGAAGAAGTTTTTTTGTCTATCAACAATGACAAGCCACCGGTGTCTGACAACTTTGATGGAAAATGACTGAGGATAATAGCGGACGATATTGCCACTCCTATGTGCCATCTCTTCAATCTAAGCCTGCTAGGAAGTCTGTGTCCTCAGGCCTGGAAGGAAGCTCAAATAGCCAACCAATCGACCTGTTACCAACCCTTTTGGAAAAAATAGTATTTTTATTTGACCAGATACAATGTTATTTTACAATAAACAAATTGACAACAGACTTTCAGCACGCTTATAGGGAAGGACATTCAACAAGCACAGCACTTGGGGCGGCAGGGTAGCCTAGTGGTTAGAGCGTTGGACTAGCAACCGGAAGGTTGTAAGTTCAAATCCCAGAGCTGACAAGGTACAAATCTGTCGTTCTGCCCCTGAACAGCTAGTTAACCCACTGTTCCTAGGCCGTCATTGAAAATAAGAATTTGTTCTTAACTGACTTGCCTCGTTAAATAAAGGTTAAAAAATGACTGATGATAGGCATAGAGAAATTGATAATAAAAAGACTTCAGTGCAGCTTTTGACATAGTCTGCTGATGGGAAAAACATATGTGTTCTGGCTTTACACCCCCTGCTATATTGTAGATAAGGAGTTAACAGTCTAACAAAACACAGAGGGTGTTATTTAATGGAAGCCTCTCCAACATAATCCAGGTAGAATCAGGAATTCCCCAGGGCAGCTGTCTCGGCCCTTTGAAAAAAGTCATCTCTACCAATGACATGCCACTGGCCTTGAGTAAAGCCAGTGTGGCTATGTATGCGGATGACTCCATACTATACACGTCAACTATAATGGCTGCCGTTTTACATGCACCTAACCAACTCTGCTATCTACCAAGAGAGTTCTCATCTATATTATTCGTAGCTGTTTATTTACTACCAATTCTGGCACTAAGACCACACTCAACAAGCTTTACAAGCAAACAAGAAAATGCTTATCCAGAAGCTGCGCTCCTAGTGGCCGGGGACTTCAATGCAGGCAAACTTAAATCCGTTGTACCTAATTTCTACCAGCATGTCACATGTGAAACCAGAGGAAAAAAACTGAAATCCTAGACCCATGGGTCCCCAGATCCGCAAAATTCTACAGCTGCACAATCGAGAGCATCCTAGCCGGTTGCATCACCGCCTGGTTTGGCAAACTGCTTGGCATCTGACCGTAAGGCGCTACAGAGGGTTGTGAGTACTGCCCAGTACATCACTGGGACTAAGTGCCTTCACGCAAGTGTCTTCACTGACATTTTCAACCTCTCCCTGTCCGAGTCTGTAATACCAACATGTTTTAAGCAGACCACCATAGTGCCTGTGCCCAAGAACACTAAGGTAACCTGCCTAAATGATATACCAACCCGTAGCACTTATGTCTGTAGCCATGAAGTACTTTGAAAGGCTGGTCATGGCTCACATCAACACCTATTATCCCAGAAAACCTAGAACCTAGGACTAAACACCTCCCTCTGCAACTGGATCCTGGACTTTCTGACGGGCTACCCCCAGGTGGTAAGGGTAGGTAACAGCACATCCGCCTCGCTGATCCTCAACACAGGGGCCCCTCATGGGTGTGTGCTCAGTTCACTCATGACTGCACGGCCAGGCACGACGCCAACACCATCATTAAGTTTGCCGATGACACAACAGTGGTAAGCCTGATCACCGGCAAAGACGAGACAGCCTATAGGGAAGAGGTCAGACCAGGCCATGTGGTGCCAGGACAACAAACTCTCCCTCAATGTGATGAAGACAAAGAAGATGATTGTGGACTACAGGGAAAAAGAGGACCGAGCACGCCCCCATTCTCATCAACGGGGCTGCAGTGAGCAGGTTGAGAGCTTCAAGTTCCTTGCTGTCCACATCACCAACAAACTAACATGGTCCAAGCACACCAAGACAGTCATGAAGATGGCACGACAAAACCTATTCCCCCTCAGGAGACTGAAAAGATTTGGCATGGGTCCTCAGATCCTCAAAATGTTTTACAGCTGCACCACTGGTTGCATCACTGCCTGGTATGGCAACTGCTCAGCCTCCGACTTCCAGGCACTACAGAGGGTAGTGCAATCGGCCCAGTACATCACTGTGGCCTAGTTCCTTCCATCCAGGACCTCTATACCAGGCGGTGTCAGAGGATAACGTGCCATAGAATTATGTGGCACCATGCAACCTGTGCTGCAGTACGCGGCAAATTTTAAAGGATAAACCACTTTTGACTACTGTCCAGTTGTGTGGTCAGGTGCCACAAAGAGGGACCTCTGAAAATTACAATTGTCTCAGAACAAAGCAGCACAACTGGCCCTTAAATGTAAATGGGGAGCTAACATTAATAATATGCATGTAAGTCTCATGGCTCAAAGTGGAGGAGATTGACTTCATCATTACTTGTTTTTGTAAGAAGTGTTGACATGCTGAATGCACCGAAATGTCTGTTTAAACTACTAGAATACAGCGTGGACACAAGACATGCCACCAAAGGGCTCTTCAGAATCCCCAAGTCAACATAAGACTATAGGAGGTGCACAGTACTACATAGAGCCATCAGGTAACTGATATAAAAAATACACCTTATGGAACACCGGGGACTGTGAAGAGACGCACATACACATGATAAGACGCGCACTCTACAAACACGTACAGATGTATGTTGTATTGTAAATATGTGATAGTAGAGTAGTGGCCTAAGGGAACACACTAAATGTATTGGGTAAAGTGTTATGAAATGTAATGTCGTAATATTTTAAACTGTATATATCTTTCTTAATGTTGCTGGACGGCAGGAAGAGTAGCTACTGCCAAAGCAGCAACTAATGGGGATCCTTAATAAATACAAAGTGTACGGTGCTGGAGTACTGAAAAGAGGGTTTCCAATAATTCTTTATTACTTGTTTAACAAAATCTCTCTCTGAGCAATTGTGTTAGTATAAAATAATATAATTTTCAATATTTTTGGCGCATGCAACATAGCTCAGTATTTGTATTATTTATTTCAGACAGTCTGTTTTGCTCATTTTGTATCAAGTGTGCCAATAATTATGGACCTGACTGTATATAGCTGCCCGAGCTGTGGCTCAGCCAGCACCCTCACTTCTCACCTCTGGCAATCCACAGGCTGTACAATGGGAACACTATTGGACAGCAGTTTGGTCCCAAGTGTAATTGTGGCGATCGTATTGGCTGTGGGATCTACCTAGAGGCATTCGAGGATGGACAAACGACGGTCTTCTTCACCAAAAATGGAAAAGAAGTAATCTAAGATTTTAGTCTCTTTCACACACGTATGCCTACTACATACACCTCCCTCTGGTATTCATATGTTCTATGATATGAATGGATATGCATGGTTATGTTTTGACAGAACTGCATGGCTATGTTTTGACAGAGCTGCATGGTTATGTTTTGACAGAACTGCATGTTTATGTTTTGACAGAGCTGCATGGTTATGTTTTGACAGAACTGCATGGTTGTATAATAATATGTCATATGGGTGACAGAGATTGAGTCTGGACCAGTCCAGGAACATTGAGTACTAGACCCAGACTAAGACCAGACCCTTGACCCTGACTACATGTACAGTATGTGGTCTCGAGAGTAAGACTACAAAATTGAGACTCCATCTCTGATATGTAACAATGAATGCAGATTGCGCCACATATCAGAGATGCAACACTAACTCTAAAAAGTTCTGGGACACTGTAAAGTCCATGGAGAATAAGAACACCTCCTCCCAGCTGCCCACTGCACTGAAGATAGGAAACACTGTCACCACTGATAAATCCACCATAATTGAGAATTTCAATAAGCATTTTTCTACGGCTGGCCATGCTTTCCACCTGGCAACTCCTACCCCGGTCAACAGCACTGCACCCCCAACAGCAACTCGCCCAAGCCTTCCCCATTTCTCCTTCTCCCAAATCCATTCAGCTGAAGTTCTGAAAGAGCTGAAAAATCTGGACCCCTACAAATCAGCCGGGCTAGACAATCTGGACCCTTTCTTTCTAAAATTATCTGCCGAAATTGTTGCCACCCCTATTACTAGCCTGTTCAACCTCTCTTTCGTGTCATCTGAGATTCCCAAAGATTGGAAAGCAGCTGCGGTCATCCCCCTCTTCAAAGGGGGACACTCTTGACCCAAACTGCTACAGACCTATATCTATCCTACCATGCCTTTCTAAGGTCTTGAAAGCCAAGTCAACAAACAGATTACCGACCATTTGAATCTCACCATACCTTCTCTGCTATGCAATCTGGTTTCAGAGCTGGTCATGGGTGCACCTCAGCCACGCTCAAGGTCCTAAACGATATCTTAACCGCCATCGATAAGAAACATTACTGTGCAGCCGTATTCATTGATCTGGCCAAGGCTTTCGACTCTGTCAACCACCACATCCTCATCGGCAGACTCGACAGCCTTAGTTTCTCAAATGATTGCCTCGCCTGGTTCACCAACTACTTCTCTGATAGAGTTCAGTGTGTCAAATCGGAGGGTCTGCTGTCCGGACCTCTGGCAGTCTCTATGGGGGTGCCACAGGGTTCAATTCTTGGACCGACTCTCTTCTCTGTATACATCAATGAGGTCGCTCTTGCTGCTGGTGAGTCTCTGATCCACCTCTACGCAGACGACACCATTCTGTATACTTCCGGCCCTTCTTTGGACACTGTGTTAACAACCCTCCAGGCAAGCTTCAATGCCATACAACTCTCCTTCCGTGGCCTCCAATTGCTCTTAAATACAAGTAAAACTAAATGCATGCTCTTCAACCGATCGCTACCTGCACCTACCCACCTGTCCAACATCACTACTCTGCACGGCTCTGACTTAGAATAGGTGGACAACTACAAATACTTAGGTGTCTGGTTAGACTGTAAACTCTCCTTCCAGACCCATATCAAACATCTCCAATCCAAAGTTAAATCTAGAATTGGCTTCCTATTTCGCAACAAAGCATCCTTCACTCATGCTGCCAAACATACCCTTGTAAAATTGACCATCCTACCAATCCTCGACTTTGGCGATGTCATTTACAAAATAGCCTCCAATACCCTACTCAACAAATTGGATGCAGTCTATCACAGTGCAATCCGTTTTGTCACCAAAGCCCCATATACTACCCACCATTGCGACCTGTACGCTCTCGTTGGCTGGCCCTCGCTTCATACTCGTCGCCAAACCCACTGGCTCCATGTCATCTACAAGACCCTGCTAGGTAAAGTCCCCCCTTATCTCAGCTCGCTGGTCACCATAGCATCTCCCACCTGTAGCACACGCTCCAGCAGGTATATCTCTCTAGTCACCCCCAAAACCAATTATTTCTTTGGCCGCCTCTCCTTCCAGTTCTCTGCTGCCAATGACTGGAACGAACTACAAAAATCTCTTAAATTGGAAACACTTATCTCCCTCACTAGCTTTAAGCACCAACTGTCAGAGCATGTTACAGATTACTGCACCTGTACATAGCCCACCTATAATTTAGCCCAAACAACTACCTCTTTCCCAACTGTATTTAATTTATTGATTTATTTTGCTCCTTTGCACCCCATTATTTTTATTTCTACTTTGCACATTCTTCCATTGCAAAACTACCATTCCAGTGTTTTACTTGCTATATTGTATTTACTTTGCCACCATGGCCTTTTTTGCCTTTACCTCCCTTCTCACCTAATTTGCTCACATTGTATATAGACTTGTTTTTTTACTGTATTATTGACTGTATGTTTGTTTTACTCCATGTGTAACTCTGTGTCGTTGTATGTGTCGAACTGCTTTGCTTTATCTTGGCCAGGTCGCAATTGTAAATGAGAACTTGTTCTCAACTTGCCTACCTGGTTAAATAAAGGTGAAATAAAAATATATAAAAAAATAAATAAATATCATTGGGATGATTCTTTTGGGATGGTTACTTTTCTTTTTGAGAAAAAGCAGAGTGCCTGCCCGTAGGTATTTCCCTTAGCTCATGTAAAGTGATAGGTCACTACAAAATCAGCGTGGACTCCACATTTTAATATTTGAAAATTAACATTAAGCTCAGTGACCAAAATAAGTATGTAAAACAAGTCCTTTAAAAGAATGTGGTTAAGATCACTTGTTTAAGGTAACCCACCCTAATTTGGTGAAACGTATAAATGGAACACTAGTCACTTTAATAATGTTTACATATCTTGCATTACTCATGTCATATGTATATACTGTATTCTATACTATCTATTGCATCTTACCCTATGCGTTCTGACATTGCTCATCCATATATTTAAATATTTTTATTCCATTTACTTAGATTTGTGTGTATTAGGTATTTGTTGTGGAATTGTTTGATATTTTTGCACTGTCAGAACTAGAAGCACAAGCATTTCGTTACACTCGCAGTAACATCTGCTAACCATGTGTATGTGACCAATAAATTTGATTTGATTTTTTTGACGTATTTCAGTTGGTTGGTTTCTTCATATTAGCTTTCCCTAGCCTTTTCTCTCTCTCGTTCAGTCTCGCTCCCTTACTCTTTTCCTGCTGTGTCGGACGTTTTTCCTGGAACAGTACATCTGAGACCCATTGTAGGACAGGTGGTGCCCAGCTCTGTTTGTGTGTCTTTAGATGGGTGTTGAAATGCACAGACACACTTAAAGAAGTGTAGTGGTGTAGCGGCCAATAGAGCAGGGCATGCAAGGATACAGTACAGTAAGTACAGGGGGGCCAATTGGCCATTCCCTGCAGATTCAGTGTCTTGCTACAACGCAGGGCTAGAAAAGCTGCCCTCGCTCTACACAAGATATTAATAGACTAAAGATCTGAAGATTAACTTTTGACAAACAATAGGGATTTGCTGTTGTTTTTATTGCTATGATTCACACTGAGTGATTCACTCACACACACTGAGTGAGAATGATGGTAAAATAAATGGGGCAGGAAATGTAGACTATGAGACAGACATGGCAGGAGTCACATAGTAAGGACAGGCACTCCTGTATCAGTTGGAGAATGTAGCCAGCCTCTGTACAGTACTTGAGTGCATAGGAGGGTATGAATGAAGTAAGTAGATGCATGACTGTATCAGAAATACTGTAAAAGCGCCAATGATTAATGGCGTGAATATCAATTGTGGTTGGATGCTGTTGGTATAAGAAGGAAAGGATGCCATGGGGGCAGGATATTGACTTTGCTTGGGGTAATTTCCCATGTCTCACTCAGACACACCAATTGTTAGGCTACCTCTCTCAGCAGCCGTGTGTCTTTCCCTTTTCTGTCTGTTTGATCTCCCACTGTGTCCATCTCCCTGTCTGACTGTCTGTCTCTCTCTCTGTCCTGCTCTCTTTTTCCTGTCTTGGTCTCTCATCCTGTCTCTCTTTCTGTCGTTCTGATGTAGATTTATGATGGGGGGGTTGTATGTCTGGCTGTATCCATCATGAGGCAGGCTGTTGGGCTGGTGTCTGACTCAGTGGGGAGATACACCATACCTGCGTCAGCATGGGGGGGTAGAAGAGTTGTGCAGGGTTAGGGAGTGCAGCTGAATGGCCCTGGGGCAGGCAAGGTAAACTTGCATACCTCCTTCACTTTTTAATTACAACCCCATATCGCAACAGGGTAGCCTAGTGGTTAGAGCGTTGGACTAGTAACCGGAATCTGTCGTTCTGCCCCTGAACAGGCAGTTAACCCACTAGGCCGTCATTGGAAATAAGAATTTGTTATTTAACTAGGCAAGTCTGTTAACAAATATATATAAATCAATTTGTAAGTCGCTCTGGATAAGAGCGTCTGCTAAATGACTTAAATGTAAATGTAAATGTAAATAAATTTAAAAAACAGCCAAAAACCACTGTCTGTTCATTCAACTGCTGTCCGAAACCCTGTGTCCACTCCACATTGACCCTGGCAAGTGGCAATCCCAGCCACACCACTCACACACTTCCCAAATGTGGAGACAGCAGCCCATTACTTTTTTTGGTAGGCTAAATCCAAAGCCAGGAAAGGAAAAATAGATTCTGGCATCTGATCTTAAAGCAGGATGTCGTGTCCTGATGTGTCACACCTCGTGAAATATAGTGGAGAACATGATTAGATTATTCTGAAAATATTCTAGCCATATTTATGCCAGGGTGGGAACTCCTCATGCGGGATATGTGGAAAGTCTGTGTGTCTGTCTGCAGTGCTTGCCTGTGTGAATGTGGATCTGTGGCTGGATGGATGACTATTGTGCATCAAGCCTATGTGTATTGTGTGTGTACGTGTTGGTTCCAGCGTAGCATAGTCCTGGCATTAGGACTAAAACCTGCCTAGAGCTTTTTAAAACAATTATTGTATTAAGAGGTGGTGACATACCCAAGGAATGAAGGTGTTGACACAAAACTGCATGGTTGTGTTTTGACAGAACTGCATGGTTATGTTTTGACAGAACTGCATGGTTATGTTTTGACAGAATGGCATGGCTATGTTTTGACAGAACTGCATGGCTATGTTTTGACAGAACTGCATGGTTATGTTTTGACAGAACTGCATGGTTATGTTTTGACAGAACTGCATGGTTATGTTTTGATGAAACCGTCTCCCACAACACACAATAACATTGCTGCTGTTTGGCATCCTGCAAAGGTTGGCTAGATGGTGGCTAGACATGATTGTGGGCACAGCCCTGACTTGCCCATGGTGTAGGAAGGATAACCATTGGGCTGAGGCTTACCATCTCTGTTTTAGTTCTACACACGATACCCCATAATGACAAAGTAAAGAAAGTGATGTTTTTGTAAATGTATTAGGGGAATGAATATTTATGTAAATTAGATATTTATGTACTTAATTTCTAAGTCAATACTTTGTAGAAGCATCTTACAGCTATGAGTCTTTCTGGCTAAGTGTTCATTTATGCTTGATCCGAAAATGTGGTCTGAAGCTCCGTGTGCCGCAATTGCGTAGCCTCCGGAGGCATGCAGAGGCCAAATTTCAGCTCGGTACTGCATTGCCGTAAGCCTCCCAAATTTTGTAACAATGCGGAGGGCTCCGTATAGCCCCACATTGGCATGATTGGTTGACAACTTCCTTCATAACAACTCTGCACTGTTCCCGGAAGCGCAATAAGAACGACTGACCTGACTTCACCGTAAATGCTGCACGGCCAATGCAGACGTCGAATTGACCGTGCAGCACCTTTAAGTCTTAGAGCTATCAGAGTGGGAAATTAACTTTTTGGTCCACATGCCAAACAACATAGCACGTGAACAAAACTATGTAACTTGCCAAGAAACATGAGGACAAAGTCACACTTTAGTAGCCTTGTCAATTTGACCAAACGCTACATATTGGCTTTGGATTTTTTTTAAACGGTTCCCAAATGCTCTGTGTGACCACCTGCCAACGTGGCTAGAGAAATATACATTCTTAATTTCCAACCCTGCTGATCATTGCTAGACAACCATTTTCAAGTCTTGCCATAGATTTTCAAGTTGATTTAATTAAGTCAAAACTAGCTTGGCCACTCAGGAACGTTCACTGACTTCTTGGTAAGCAACTCCAATGTAGATTTGGTCTTGTGTTTTAGGTTATTGTCCTGCTGAAAGGTGAATTAATCTCGCAATATCTGTTGGAAAACAGACTGAACCAGGTTTTCCTCTCGGATTTTGCCTGTGCTTAGCTCCATTCCAATAATTATTTTATTGTGGAAAAACTCCCCATTCCTTAGCGATTACAAGCATACCCATAATATGATGCTGCCACCACTATACTGAGTACCACTCTCCATATTTTAAAGCAATGTTCTATTGGATTTGCCACAAACACAACACTTTGTATTCAGGATAAATAGTTTATCCACATTTTTTGCAGTATTACTTGAGTGCCTTATTGCAAACAGGATGCATATTTTGGAATATTTGTATACTGTACAGGCTTTCTTCTTTTTAATCCATCAATAAGGTTAGTATTGTGGAATAACTACAATGTTGTTGATCTGTCCTCAGTTTTCTCTTGTCACAGCCATTAAACTCTGTTTTAAAGTCATCATTGGCCTCATGGTGATATCCCTGAGCGATTTCCTTCCTCTTCTGCAACTGTGTTAGGATGGATGCCTGTATCTTTGTAGTGACTGAGTGTATTGATACACTATCCAAAGTGTAATTAATGACTTCATCATGCTGAAAGGGATATTCAATATCTGCCAATAGGTGCCTTTCTTTTCGAGGCATTGGAAAACCTCCCTGGCTTTGTGGTTGAATCTGTGTTTGATATTCACTGCTCGACTGAGGGACCTTACCATTATCTGTATGTGTGGGGTACAGAGATGATGTCGTCATTCAAAAATCATGTTAAACATGTCCATGCAACTTATTATGTGACTTGTTAAGCACATTTTTATTCTGGAACTTATTTAGGCTTGCCATAACAAAGGGGTTGAATTCACATTAAGCCAAGACATTTCAGATTTTAATTTATAATTAATATGTTAAAAAATATGAAAAACAACTCCACTTTGACATTGAGGTGTTATGTGATGACAAAATCTAAATGGAATGCATTTTAAATTCCAGCAGTAACACAACAAAATGTGGAAAAAGTTGAGGGGTTTGAATACTTTCTAAAGGCACTGTAGGAAAAATAGGTCAAATTACCTATCTTATAGGTAAAATTCACAGAGGCCAGCAAGTTCATAGTGACTGTTTATTAGGATCCCCATTAGCTTTTGCAGAAGCAGCAGCAACTCCTCCTGGGGTCCACGAAAAACACAAAACATGACAAGTGCAGGGTTAGGGAGTGAAGCTGAATGACCCTGGGGCAGGCAAGGAGAACCTGCATACCTCCTTTACTTTGAATTACAACCCACTTCCCCAAATACACCCCCATACCGCATCACCACAGCACACAAAAACCACTGTCCGTCCGTCCAACCGCTGTCCAAACTCTGTGTCCACTCCACATTGACCCTGACGAGGGGCAATCCCAAACACACCACTTACACCATGTGGAGACAGCACCCAATTACTTTTTTTGGTAGGCTAAATCCAAAGCCAGGAAAGGAAAAATATATTCTGGCATCTGATTTTAAAGCGGAAAGTCATGTCCTGATGTGTCACACCTCGTGAAATATAGTGGAGAACATGATTTAGATTATTCTGAAAATATTCTAGCCATGTTCATGCCAGGGTGGGAACTCCTCATACGGAATATGTGGAGTGTGTGTGTGTGTGTGTGCAGTGCAGTGCTTGCCGTGCTTGCCTGTGGGTATGTGGCTGGATGGATGCCTATTTTGCATCAAGCCTATGTGTTATATGTATTGCGTATATGTGTGTGTACGTGTTGGTTCCAGCGTAGCATAGTACTGGGGTCAGGGCTAAAACCTGCCTGGAGCGTTTTAAAACAATTCTTGTATTAAGAGGTGGTGACATACCCAAGGAATGAAGAAGGTGTCGACACAGAACTGCATGGTTATGTTTTGCTCAGATGATGAAACAGTCTCCCACATAACATTGCTGCTGTGTGGCATCCAGAAAAGGTAGGCTAGATGGTTGCTAGAAATGGTTGTGGACACGGCCTTGACTTACCCATGGTGTAGGAAGGATACCCATTGGGCTGAGGCTTACCATCTCTGTTTTAAGGGTAACCAGTTGAGGTTCGCACAGGATGACGTTAGCGGTTCCCCTTGTTGGTTAGTCTTCTCTTTTGTGGTCAGTATTTTCCAAGCAGATAAGTAGCTCTTATAGTATCTAGAGCAGGGATCAACTCGATACAGCTGCGGGACAATTTTTTTTCTTGACTGGACACTTCAGGGTCCAGGAACATAATTACAAATAATTTGTAGACTACAAATTGACCGCAACAAGCCCAAAGATATATTTGACTGAAACATAATTTTAAACCTGCTTACATTTGTATACGATCACATAAGAAAATGATTTGCGTCTACAGACAGTGAGTCACGTTAGCTATTTAAAACAGGCAGACGGGCATCGAGGCATTCAGTTACTGTTCGCTTGAACATTAGAAAGGCTAAACGAGTGACCTTAGCGACTTCGAGCTCGGTATGCTCGTCAGTGCCAAGCATGCCGGTTCCAGTATCTCACGCATGACAGTGTCTAGGGTTTACTGAGAATGGTGCGACAAACAAAAAACATCCAGTCAGCGGCAGTCTTGTGGGCAAAAACATAACAAGCGGGCCACAAACAGGCAATTAACGGCACAGTACAACATTGGTGTGCAGAACGGCATCTCAGAACGCAAATCAAATCAAATTTGATTTGTCACATACACATGGTTAGCAGATGTTAATGCGAGTGTAGCGAAATGCTTGTGCTTCTAGTTCCGACAATGCAGTAATAACCAACAAGTAATCTATCTAACAATTCCAAAACTACTACCTTATAGACACAAGTGTAAGGGGATAAAGAATATGTACATAAAGATATATTAATGAGTGATGGTACAGAGCGGCATAGGCAAGATACAGTAGATGGTATTAAGTACAGTATATACATATGAGATGCGTATGTAAACAAAGTGGCATAGTTAAAGTGGCTAGTGATACATGTATTACATAAAGATGCAGTAGATGATATAGAGTACAGTATATACATATACATATGAGATGAATAATGTAGGGTATGTAACATTATATTAGGTAGCATTGTTTAAAGTGGCTAGTGATATATTTTACATCATTTCCCATCAATTCCCATTATTAAAGTGGCTGTAGTTGAGTCAGTGTCAGTGTCAGTGTGTTGGCAGCAGCCACTCAATGTTAGTGGTGGCTGTTTAACAGTCTGATGGCCTTGAGATAGAAGCTGTTTTTCAGTCTCTCGGTCCCAGCTTTGATGCACCTGTACTGACCTCGCCTTCTGGATGATAGCGGGGTGAACAGGCAGTGGCTCGGGTGGTTGTTGTCCTTGATGATCTTTATAGCCTTCCTGTGACATCGGGTGCCCTTGTCATGGATGGGCTATTGCAGCAGGCGACCACACCGGGTTTCACTCCAATCAGCTAAAAGCAAGAAGAAGCGGCTCCAGTGGGCACACAATCACCAAGATTAAGCAACTAAGGAGTGGAAAAACATCACCTGGTCAAACAAATCCTGGTTTCTGTTGCATCATGCTGATGGCAGAGTCAGGATTTAGTCCATGGCCCCATCATGCCTGGTGTCAATGGTACAGGCTGGTATAATGGTGTGGGGAATGTTTTCCTGGTAAACGTTAGGTCCCTTGATACCAATTTAGCAACTTTTCCATGCCCCGACTAATTCAGGTTGTTCTGGAGGCAAAAGGTGGTCCAACCCGGTACTATATTGTTGTACCTAATAAACTGTCCACTGAGTGTATATCTCTCTTATGCGTGGGAATACGTTGGAGCATATATCCAAAATTAAAATCACTTGGAGCTGATTTGTT
This sequence comes from Oncorhynchus nerka, assembly GCF_034236695.1. Classification (NCBI taxonomy): domain Eukaryota; kingdom Metazoa; phylum Chordata; class Actinopteri; order Salmoniformes; family Salmonidae; genus Oncorhynchus; species Oncorhynchus nerka. The sequence goes on along the minus strand of NC_088397.1, from coordinate 69,759,516 downwards.
GGTAGTTTTACAGTCTCATGTGTAACAATAAAAATATTGCAGGGGCAAATAAAATCACCTGAGGGCCAAATTTGGCCCGTCGGACGCCAGTTGAGGAACCCTGATCTAGAGCAGGATTTCCCAAAGTTGGTAATGGGGCCCCCCCAGGGTGAACATTTTGGTTTTTGCCCTAGCACTACACAGCTGATTCAAATAACCAACTCATTAAGTTTTGATGAGTTGAATCACCTGCAGTGCTAGGGTAATAACCAAAACGTTCACCCAGGTGGGGCCCCCAGGACCGACTTTGGGAAACCCTGATCTAGAGTGTTTGATATTCATGTACACTGAGTATACCAAACATTAGGAACACTTCCTTAATATTGAGTTGCACAGCTGGCCCATGTTGACTCCAATGCTTCCCAAAGTTGTGTAAAGTTGGCTGGAGGGCTTTTGGGTGGTGGACCATTCTTGATACACACGGGAAACTGTTGAGTGTGAATCCAGCAGCGCTGCAGTTCTTGACAGAAACCTTGTGTGCTTTGCACCTACTACCATACCCCGTTCAAAGGCAAGTAAATATTTTATTTTGCCCATTCACCCGCTGAATGGCACACAATCCACGCCTCAATTGTCTCAAGGCTTGCAAATCCTTCTTAAACCTGTCTCTCCTCCCCATAATCTACACTGATTGAAGTGGATTTATCAAGGGACATCAATAAGGGATCATAGCTTTCATCTGGATTATCCTGGCCAGTCTATTCTGGGAAGTAATTCTTAATGTTTTGTATACTGTGTATATCTACAGCTCTATTAGCCATTCAGTTAAAAGCAGTAAAATCTGCTATTGAGGCCAGTAGGTTGTTATTAACCATTTATTTGGGTCCCCATTTAGCTTTTGCAGAAGCAGCAGCCACTCTTCCTGGGGGTCCACAAAAAAACACAAGACAAAATACTGAATGATATACAAACAATGCAACCAAAAAATAGTGGGTGTTTGCGTGTGTCCCCTCAGTCCCCGCTTTTCTTTTATTGTTTTTTAAGGAACATCCTTTTATAAGAGACACCCCTCCATCTTCACAACAACTGTGTCAATATGACTTGCTGACGATAAATGAAAATCTAATGTTATACCTAGTTTAGCTTCCTCAATTTGCTCAATAGTCACACCCTTGATGTACTCCAGTTGAGGTTTAGGTCTTAGAGAATGTTTTGAACCAAATACAAGGCTTTTAGTTTTAGATGTATTGATTTTTCATCACCCATTCTGATACTGACTGTAACTCCTTATTTAGAATTTCAGTGAGCTCACCGGCTTTGGGTGCTGACATGTAGAGTGTGGACTCATCCGCATACATAGTCATTCTAGCTTTGTGTAAGACCAGTGGCAAATCATTTGTAAAAATAGAGAAGTAATGGCCCAAGGCAACTGTCTTGAGGGACACCGCACTGTACATATCTGATGTTAGAGAAGCTTCCATTGAAGAACGCTCTCTGGGTTCTATTGGATAAATAACTCTCCAACCATGTGATAGCAGGTTATGTAAAGCAATAGCAAGTGATCGTTTATGATCAATAACATCGAAGGCTGCACTGAAATCTAACAATACAGCTCCAACTATCATCTTATTATCCATTTATTTGAACAAATCATCCGTCATCTGAGTCAGTGCAGTACAAGTTGAGTGCCCTTCTCTATATATGCATGCTGAAAATCAGTACTTGACTTGTTTTCTGAAAAATAGCATTGTATTTAGTCAAACATAATCCAACCATCAGTTTACTAAGAAAGGGCAGTAAACTGATAGGGCGGATGTTAGAGCCAGCAAAGGATGCTTTACTATTTTTAGGCAGTAAAATTACTTTACCTTTCTTCCTCACCTGTGGACACACACCCTCCTTTAGGCTTTGGTTAAAGATATAGCAAATAGGGGTAGCAATACAGTCTGCTACCATTCTCAGTAGTTTCCCATCAAGGTTGTCTATACCTGATGGCTTATCATTATTGATGGATAACAATAGGTTTTACACCTCTCCCACACGAACTTGACCAAATTCAAAACAGCAATCCTTCTTTCATTATTAGATCTTTCATACAAAAATATGATGGTTCAATGTTATCATTTCACTTCTCAGAAATAGTAATTGAAAAGATTGGCAATATTAAAAGGTTTTGTTATAAATGACCCATGAACGATGGAGATGAATTGTGTTTTCTGCCCATGATATCATTTAAGGTACTCCAAAGTATTTTTATTTTTGTTAAGTTTAGTCACATTTCTCAATTTACATTGTCAACCAATCAGTTGAGCAGCCTGTCTTGTTTGCCACCTCGTTTGCATAATTTCTTTGAACCATACAATTCATCATCAATCCAGGGGCCTCTAACAGTTCTTACAGTTTCTTAACAGGTGCGTACTTGGCAACAATTGTCATGATTAATTTTACAAATACTTCAAGTGCTGCATCTGGATTCACTTCCTCATACATTATCAGACCAACATAAATGTTTTATATCTTCAACAAAAGAATCCTGAGAACATATTTTGCATGATCACTTATAAATTACTTTAGGCCCAACATTTGGCACTTTGTCTAAAACATACTGTTTTACTCATTTAAAATATATATACCCCATTCTACTGTATTCTAGTCAATGCCACTCCGACATTGCTTGTCCTAATATTTACATAGTTCATAATTCCATTATTTGACTTTTACATTTGTGTGTGTTGCTGTGAATTGTTAGGTACTACTGCACTGTTTGAGTTAGGAATTGGATTACGATGGCGCCGGAGGGTAGGGCATCCGTCTAATGTTGCTGCTACCGTCCCTTATGTCCGAAAAGAGCTTCTGGACATCAGAGCTGCGAATGCTCACCTCAAACTGGACGAAGAGTTCTTCAATGAGTCAGACTGGAGGGATGCACTACTACAGACACCCGACCAGGCCCAGATCCCCGTGATTCACTGGAGAAGGAAACTGAGATTTTGTTGAAAAATGTCAGGGTGCCTTGTGAGGATCAGGCGACGAGTGGCTAATCTGCCCTTGCCTTCTGTCCTGCTAGCTAATGTTCAATCACTGGAAAATAAATGGGATGAGCTGAAAGCACGTATATCCTACCAACGGAACATTAAAAACGGCAATATCTTATGTTTCACCGAGTAGTGGCTGAATGACGACTTTAACCACATATAGCTGGCGGGTTATACACTCCATCAACAAAACAGCAGCCTCAGGTAAGAAATGGGCGGGGGCCTATGCATAAATGTGAACAACAGCTGGTGCATAATATCTATGGAAGTCTTGAGGTTTTGCTCACCTGAGGTAGAGTATCTCATGATAAGCTGTAGACCACACTATCTACATAGAGAGTTTTCATCTGTATTTTTCGTAGCTGTCTACATACCACCATAGACCGATGCTGGCACTAAAACCGCACTCAGTGAGCTGTATACCTCCATAAGGAAACAGGAAAACGCTCATCCAGAGGCGGCGCTCTTAGTGGCCGGAGACTTTAATGCAGGGAAACTTAAATTGTTTTACCTAATTTCTATCAGCATGTTGAATGCGCACCAGAGGAGAAAAAAAATTCTAGACCACCTTTACTCCACACACAGAGGCGTGTACATATCTCTCCCTTGCCCTGGCAAATCTGACCATAATTCTATCCTCCTGATTCCTACTTACAAGCCAATATTAAAGCAGGAAGCACCAGTGACTTGTTCTATAAAAAAAGTGGTCAGATGAAGCAGATGCTAAACTACAGGACTGCTTTGCTAGCACAAACTGGAATATGTTCTGGGATTCTTCCAATAGAATTGAGAAGTACACCACATCAGTCACTGGCTTCATCAATAACTGCATCGAGGACGTCGTCCCCACAGTGACTGTACGTACATACCCCAACCAGAAGCCATGGCTTACAGGTAACATTCACACTGAGCAAAAGGGTAGAGGTGCCACTTTCAAGGAGCGGGACTCTAACCCGGAAGCTTATAAGAAATCCTGCTATTCCCTCCAACGAACCACCAAACAGGCGAAGCGTCAATGCAGGACTAAGATCGAATCGTACTACACCAGCTCCGATGCTCGTCAGATGTAGCAGGACTTGCAAACTATTACAGACCACAAAGGAAAGCACAACCGAGAGCTGCCCAGTGACACGAGGCTACCAGACAAGCTAAATAACTTCTATGCTCACTTCAAGCCAAGTAACACTGAAACATGCATATGAGAGCATTAGCTGTTCCGGACAACTGTGTAATCACGCTCTCCGCAGCCGATGTGAGTAAGACCTTCAAACAGGTCAACATTCACAAGGCTGCAGGGCCAGACGGATTAACAGGGCGTGTACTCCAAGCATGCGCTGACCTACTGGCAAGTGTCTTCACTGACATTTTCAACCTCTCCCTGTCCGAGTCTGTAATACCAACATGTTTCAAGCAGACCATCATAGTCCATGTGCCCAAGAAGACTAAGGTAACCTGCCTAAATGACTACCGACCCGTAGCACTCACGTCTGTAGCCATGAAGTGCTTTCAAAGGCTGGTCATGGCTCACATCAACACCATTATCCCAGAAACCCTGACCCACTCCAATTTACATACCGCACCAACAGATCCACAGATGATGGAATCTCTATTGCACTCCACACTGCCCTATCACACCTGGACAAAAGGAACACCTATGTGAGAATGCTATTCATTGACTACACCTCAGTGTTCAACACCATAGTCCCCTCAAAGCTCATCACTAAGCTAAGGACCCTGGGACTAAACGCCTCCCTCTGCAACTGGATCCTGGACTTCCTGATGGGCCGCCCCCAGGAGGTAAGGGTAGGTAACAACACATCTGCCACGCTGATCCTCAACACGGGGGCCCCTCAGGGGTGCGTCCTCAGCCCCCTCCTATACTCCCGGTTCACTCATGACTGCACGGCCAGACACGACTCCAACACCATCATTAAGTTTGCTGATGACACAACAGTGGTAAGCCTGATCACTGACAACGATGAACAACCTACAGGGAAGAGGTCAGAGACCTGGCCGTGTGGTGCCAGGACAACAACCTCTCCCTCAACGTGATCAAGACAAAGGAGATGATTGTGGACTACAGGAAAAGGAGGACCAAGCACACCCCCATTCTCATCGACGGGGCTGCAGTGGATCAGGTTGAGAGCTTTAAGTTCCTTGGCGTCCACATCACCAACACACTAACATGGTCCAAGTACACCAAGACAGTCGTGAAGAGGGCACGACAAAACCTATTCCCCCTCAGGAGGCTGAAAAGATTTGGCATGGGTCTTCAGATTCTCAAAATGTTTTACAGCTACATGTACATATTACCTCAATTACCTCGACACCGGTGCTCCTGCACATTGACATTGACTCTGTACTGTTTTTTTTTCTCCCCACCTGGAATTATAGCAGCTAACGACCCCTGAACGCACAGCCTGCTAGCTATCTAAAGCACATTGGACTGCTGGCTTAAGAGGCCCTTCGGACATATTTCTTCGGCCACTATACATATTTTGCCAATTGGCCTGGTTTACCACACGGAGCCCTGCTGGTCCGTCCGCTGATGTAACTGCACGAGGGGGCCACAACAGACTTTCCTCCGTCGCGTCATCCCTCTAAGGCCTTTCTGTTAGCCTGCTAGCCCCGTGCCGCTAGCTGCCTGAAGCCACGCACTGGACTTGTATGATCACCCGGCTACGCATGCCTTTCCCTAACGTCACAATGCCGTGTCGATTGCTGTTCTGGTTTGTAACTATTGTTTTATTTCACTGTAGAGCCTCTAGCACTGCTCAACATGCCTCGGCTAACAATTTAGTTCCACCTCCCACACACGCAGTGACATCACCTGGTTTAAATGCTATTTCTAGAGACAATATCTCTTTCATTATCACTATATGCACAGGTTTACCCCCACTGTATTCACATCCTACTATACCTTTGTCTGTACATTATGCCTTGAATATATTCTACCGTGCCCAGAAATCTGCTCCTTTTACTCTCTGTTCTGAACGTACTAGGCATCCAGTTCTGTTAGCCTTTAGCCGTACCCTTATCCTACTCCTCCTCTGTTCCTCTGGTGATGTAGAGGTTAATCCAGGTCCTGCAGTGTCAACCTCCATTCCCATCCCTCAGGCTCTCTCATTTGTTGACTTCTGCAACCGTAAAAGCCTTGGTTTCATGCATGTTAACATTAGAAGCCTCCTCCCTAAGTTTGTTTTATTCACTGCCCTAGCACACTCCACCAATCCGGATGTCCTAGCCGTGTCTGAATCCTGGCTTAGGAAGACCACCAAAAACCTTGAAATTTCCATTCCTAACTATAACATTTTCAGACAAGATAGAACTGCCAAAGGGGGCGGTGTTGCAATTTACTGCAAAGATAACCTGCAGAGTTCTGTCTTAGTATCCAGGTCTGTACCCAAACAATTTGAGCTTCTACTTCTAAAACTTAACCTTTCCAGAAACAAGTCTCTCACCGTTGCCGCTTGCTATAGACCACCCTCTGCCCCCAGCTGTGCCCTCGACACCATATGTGAATTGATTGCCCCCCATCTATCTTCTGAGCTCGTGCTACTAGGTAACCTAAACTGGGACATGCTTAACACCCCGGCCATCCTTCAATCTAAGCTTGATGCCCTCAATCTCACACAATTTATCAATGAACCTACCAGATATAACCCCAAATCTGTAAACAGGGGCACCCTCATAGATATCATCCTAACTAACTCACCCTCCAAATACACCTCTGCTGTTTTCAACCAAGATCTCAGCGATCACTGCCTCATTGCCTGCATCCGTAATGGGTCTGCGAGCAAACGACCACCCCTCATCACTGTCAAACGCTCCCTAAAACACTTCTGCGAGCAGGCCTTTCTAATTGACCTGGCCGGGGTATCCTGGAATGACATTGACCTCATCCCAACAGTAGAGGATGCCTGGTTATTCTTTAAAAGTGCCTTCCTCACCATCTTAAATAGGCATGCCTCATTCAAGAAATGTAGAACCAGGAATAGATATAGCCCTTGGTTCACTCCAGACCTGTCTGCCCTTGACCAGCACAAAAACATCCTGTGGTGTTCTGCATTAGCATCGAATAGCCCCCGTGATATGAAACTTTCAGGGAAGTTAGGAACAAATATACACAGGCAGTTAGGAAAGCTAAGGCTAGCTTTTTTAAACAGAAATGTGCATCCTGCAGTACAAACTCAAAAAAAGTTCTGGGACACTGTAAAGTCCATGGAGAATAAGAGCACCTCCTCCCAGCTACCCACTGCTCTGAGGCTAGGAAACACTGTTACAACCGACAAATCCACTATAATTGAGAATTTCAAAAAGCATTTTTCTACAGCTGGCCATGCTTTCCACCTAGCTACCCCTACCTGGCACCCTCCACAGCATCCCACCCAAGCCCCCACCATTTCTCCTCCACCCATATCCAGATATCTGATGTTCTGAAAGAGCTGCAAAATCTGGACCCCTACAAATCAGCCGGGCTAGACAATCTGGACCTTCTCTTTCTAAAATTATCTGCCGAAATTGTTGCAACCCCTATTACTAGCCTGTTCAACGTCTTTCGTATCGTCTGAGATTCCCAAAGATTGGAAAGCTGCCGCGGTCATCCCCCTCTTCAAAGGGCGAGACACTCTAGACCCAAACTGCTACAGACCTATATCTATCCTACTCTGCATCTCTAAGGTCTTCGAAAGCCAAGTTAACAAACAGATAACTGACCATTTTGAATCACATCGTACCTTCTCCGCTATGTAATCTGGTTTCCGAGATGGTCATGGGTGCACCTCAGCCACCCTCAAGGTCCTTAACGATATCATAACCGCCATCGATAAGAGACAGTAGTGTGCAGCTGTATTCATTGACCTGGCCAAGGCGTTCGACTCTGTCAATCACCACATTCTTATTGGCAGACTCAACAGCTTTGTTTTCTCAAATGATTGCCTCACCTGGTTCACCAACTACTTCTCTGATAGAGTTCAGTGTGTCCTTCTGGCCCTTCTTTGGACACTGTGTTAACTAACCTCCAGACGAGCTTCAATTCCATACAACTCTCCTTCCGTGGCCTCCAACTGCTCTTAAACGCAAATAAAACTAAATGCATGCTATTCAACCGATCATTGCCCGCACCTGCCCGCCCATCCAGCATCACTACTCTGGACGGCTCTGACTTAGAATATGTGGATAACTACAAATACCTAGGTGTCTGGTTAGACTGTAAACTCTCCTTCCAGACTCACATTAAGCATCTCCAATCAACAATTAAATCTAGAATCGGCTTCCTATTTCGCAACAAAGCTTCCTTCACTCATGCTGCCAAACATACCCTCGTAAAACTGACCATTCTACCGATCCTTGACTTCGGCGATGTTATCTATAAAATAGCCTCCAACACTCTACTCAGCAAACTGGATGTAGTCTATCACAGTGCCATCCGTTTTGCCACCAAAGCCCAATACACTACTCACCACTGCGACCTATACGCTCTCGTTGGCTGGCCCTCGCTTCATACCCGTCGCCAAACCCACTGGCTACAGGTTATCTACAAGTCTCTGCTCAGTAAAGCCCCGCCCTATCTCAGCTCGCTGGTCACCATAGCAGCACCCACTCGTAGCACGCGCTCCAGAAGGTATATCTCACTGGTCACCCCCAAAGCCAATTCCTCCTTTGGTCGCCTTTCCTTCCAGTTCTCTGCTGCCACTGACTGGAACGAACTGCAAAAATCACTGAAGCTGGAGATTCCCATCTCCCTCACTAGCTTTAAGAACCAGCTGTCAGAGCAGCTCACAGATCACTGCACCTGTTCATAGCCCATCTGTTTACAGCCCATCTATCGACCTCATCCCCATACTGGATTTATTTATTTTTCTCCTTTTGCACCACAGTATCTCTACTTGCACATCCATCTTTTGCACATATACCATTCCAGTGTTTAATTGCCATATTGTAATTACTTCGCCACCACGGCCTATTTATTGCCTTAACTCCCTTATTTGACCTAATTTGCACTAACTGTAATATAGACATTTTTTCTACTGTATTATTGACTGTATGTTTTGTTCATTCCATGTATAACTCTGTGTTGTTGTATGTGTCAAACTGCTATGCTTTATCTTGGCCAGGTCGCAGTTGCAAATGAGAACTTGTTCTCAACTAGCTTATCTTGTTAAATAAAGGTTCAATTTAAAAATTGTCAATTTGGAAGACCCAAATTGCGACCAAGCTTTAATTTCCTGACTGATGTCTTGAGATGTTGCTTCGATAAAGCCACATAATTTCTCCTCCCGCAGCAAAGCACCCCCACAGCATGATGCTGCCACCCCCGTGCTTCGCGGTTGGGATGGTGTTCTTCGGCTTGCATCGGCTGGGAACGCTGCGCCTCACGGACTTGCTTCCCGATTCCCCGGCTGAGTGCCGTCGCCAGGCATGAAGTGGGAAGGATGGTCTCGGGTTCTGGGGTAGTAATCGTGGGGCTATAGCAGCGGGACAGTGCATCCGGCTTGACACTCTTAGATCCCGGCTGGTATGAGAGGGAGAAGTTGAACCGTTTGAACAGCAGGGCACATTTGGCTTGCCTGGAGTTGAGGCGCTTGGCGGTGGGGAGATACTCCAGGTACTTGTGGTCAGTCCACACGATGAACTGATGTTCTGCCCCCTCCAGCCAGTGCCTCCATTCCTCCAACACCATCTTCACCGCCAGAAGCTCACGATTCCCCCACGTCGTAGTTCCTTTCCGTGGCATTGAGGCGATGGGAGAAGAAGGCGCAGGGATGTAGCTTGAGGTCAAGGGCAGAACGCTGGGACAGGACAGCCCCCACTCCGACATCTGAAGCATCGGCCTCCACCACGAACTGACAAGATGGGTCAAGATGAATCAGGATGGGAGCTGTGGTGAAGCGATGTTTGAGGTCCCGGGTCAGCAGCTGGAGACCACGTGAACGGAACCTTGGGCGAGTTGTGTCCTGACAGTGAAGGGTTTTGAATTAATCGTCACCTTCAAAGCACTGTCCATTTGCTTGTGTTTGGCTTTGAAACAACATCCAGAACGACCATGTTTTCCACTCAGTTTCAACCCTTCTTCAATTGATCTATTACAGTGAGGTGAGATTGAAAGTCTTGAGACTGTTTTGATGATAAATGTTTGTTGTGATTTTAGATTGCATTTGCATTGATGTCAGTGTGGTTAGAGGGACAGTAGAGCCCTGAGTAGCAGGCCTTGAGCAACCTGATGATCATTAGCGAGTCGGATACTGCCAACGCATGTCCAGAGTGCATAAGAGGAGATAACCGTGACTCAACAGTCACGTTTAATTTAACTGCGGTCATGACTACTGGTGTGGCAGTAATACGGTCACCGACTCAGCCCTACCTCCAACCCCACATCTGCCCTCAAAAGGACCTTATTTGCTCTGGTAATGACTGGTTGTTCAATACGGACCGGAGTGATCTGTCAAGACGACGTGCTAAAAGACAGTATTTATGGGAACTCACATATTTATGAGAACATGGAAGATGAGCAAAATGAGATTCCACTCTGCATTGCCATAGGTAAACTCAGACTCTGTTTGAAACTTTGTCCAACACATGTATGTCACAATTTTGAACTGGGCCTGGCACAATTTTCCCATTAACTCTTGCAGCATCTTTTAGTCAATCTATAACGCTAGAGATGATTCTACCTGACATGATGCCTATGACCTCAGGGGCATCTAAAGGATTGTAAACTGCTGTTATCTTTGGTTGTTGTTTAAACAGGAATGTTGTTTTCCCTCAAGAAATGTAATCTATCAACTGTCTACCAGAAGACAGTCAGACGCATGTGCATGTGCCCTGCAAGACAGATGGTTCATCAGGGTCATAGTCTTCTTCATTTTATTATATAAGTGGTTGGTGCAATTTAAATATGCATTGGAATAACTATTGAAATTACACTTAAATGTTAGACCAGCTATAAGCGGTGAGTCCGATGTCATAAAGTTCACCAAGGTCAGCCCTGCTGCCTCTGCTGACAAAACGACACAGATCGATAAATTAACACGGCCTTCTCACTGCACCTGTTGCTGAGGCAGCGAGCGGTTCAATAAAATAAGTGCTTTACCTTGCCAACATTCCTCTACACTCACACACACACACACACACCTTGAGGATCAGAGAGAGAGAGAGAGATTTAGCGATCTGTCATCACACCCACCGGATCCTTCTGACTGCTACCTTTAAACGTGACCACAGACACAAACAGTCTATTACTCCGCATTAGGAAGGTGTCATTAGACCTATGAGCCCTACTTGTTCGTCAAAGAAGTAGCCTGTGTGAAATGGCTAGCTAGCTAGCGGTGTGCGCTAGTAGCGTTTCAATCGTTGATATCACTTGCTCTAAGACCTTGAAGTAGTTGTTTCCCTTTCGCTACAATGGCTGCGGCTTTTGTGGAGCGATAGGTAACGATGCTTTGAGGGTGTCGATGTGTTCAGAGAGTCCCTGGTTCAAGCTCAGGTTGGGGTGAGGAGAGGGACGGAAAGCAACACTAACACAGACATGATATATAGGAAATACATTTACATGGAAGAAATATCACGATCAAGTTCACATCCATCAATATTATATTTTTATTTTTTCTTCAAAGTTCAGAAGGACAAGGTGAAGGAGGGAGGAATAGGAAGACAAAATAGAAAGGTTGATAGAGTTGGCTGGTAAGCCGGTAATTGCTCTACAGAAAGGAAAAGGAATAGAGTGGCATTGACAGACTGTGGTAAAGTAATAATAACGATCATTTTTTCCATGCGCTTTATTTACAGTACTTGTCTATTCTCTTTGCTAATCAGGGCAGAGGGAAAGGGTCACACACAGTGCAGTCTGACACATACACCATGTACGTTAATCCTTTCACAACAGACAAGCAGAACATGTCACGGCTGTTTTTGTATTTGTTTAAGATGGGAACCATGGTTCTCTGGCAGATGAAGCATGTCTAGAGAGTCAGATCAAGGTCACGTTGGATTAATGATCAGTTATTAATGCTGAATGTAGTTAGCAAACAACCAGGGAAACGAAGCTATGAGAGGAATGAGGTCATGAATCAGACTACCTCATTGAGTTGTATTGATATGACCGGGCCATCAATGTTTTTTGTGCTTGATTTGTACTCTATCAATGAGATGGCAGAGAGGAGTACCTCAGTTCCCTTTGACCTCTTAGCTTCTCTGTTTTCTCATCTGGACTGGTAAGCTGTTATGGTTCATTATGGACATCCTAATTGGCCACCACATTTGCTTGTCGACCATTTCATTTGTCACATTAGCTCCAACCTGAGAACACTTTCCTCAATTGACAATTATAGTACTCTACTCTATAATTAGAGGAAAGTACAGGAACATGTGTACAGGAACATGGTACAGGAACATGTGTACAGGAACATGGTACAGGAACATGGTACAGGAACATGGTACAGGAACATGTGTACAGGAACATGGTACAGGAACATGTGTACAGGAACATGGTACAGGAACATGTGTACAGGAACATGTGTACAGGAACATGGTACAGGAACATGTGTACAGGAACATGGTACAGGAACATGTGTACAGGAACATGTGTACAGGAACATGGTACAGGAACATGTGTACAGGAACATGTGTACAGGAACATGGTACAAGAACATGTGTACAGGAACATGGTACAAGAACATGTGTACAGGAACATGGTACAGGAACATGTGTACAGGAACATGGTACAGGAAAATGGTACAGGAACATGTGTACAGGAACATGTGTACAGGAACATGGTACAGGAACATGTGTACAGGAACATGGTACAGGAACATGTGTACAGGAACATGGGTACAGGAACATGGTACAGGAACATGTGTACAGGAACATGTGTACAGGAACATGTGTACAGGAACATGGTACAGGAACATGTGTACAGGAACATGTGTACAGGAACATGTGTACAGGAACATGGTAGAGGAACATGGTAGAGGAACATGTGTACAGGAACATGTGTACAGGAACATGGTAGAGGAACATGTGTACAGGAACATGGTAGAGGAACATGGTAGAGGAACATGTGTACAGGAACATGGTAGAGGAACATGTGTACAGGGACATGGTACAGGAACATGTGTACAGGAACATGTGTACAGGAACATGGTAGAGGAATATGTGTACAGGAACATGGTAGAGGAACATGTGTACAGGAACATGTGTACAGGAACATGGTACAGGAACATGGTAGAGGAACATGTGTACAGGAACATGGTAGAGGAAGATGGTACATGAACATGTGTACAGGAACATGGTACAGGAACATGTGTACAGGAACATGGTACAGGAACATGTGTACAGGAACATGTGTACAGGAACATGGTACAGGAACATGTGTACAGGAACATGGTACAGGAACATGGTACAGGAACATGTGTACAGGAACATGGTACAGGAAGATGGTACTGGAAGATGGTACAGGAACATGTGTACAGGAACATGGTACAGGAACATGGTACAGGAACATGTGTACAGGAACATGTGTACAGGAACATGGTACAGGAACATGGTACAGGAACATGTGTACAGGAACATGTGTACAGGAACATGGTACAGGAACATGGTACAGGAACATGTGTACAGGAACATGTGTACAGGAACATGGTACAGGAACATGTGTACAGGAACATGTGTACAGGAACATGGTACAGGAACATGGTACAGGAACATGTGTACAGGAACATGTGTACAGGAACATGTGTACAGGAACATGGTACAGGAACATGTGTACAGGAACATGGTACAGGAACATGTGTACAGGAACATGGTACAGGAACATGGTACAGGAACATGTGCTCCTGTCAGCTCTACAGATTCTGATCAAGTCATGCCAGATTGTTCCTGGCCCACCAGTCTGGTTGCAATCAGAGAGATTTTGTTATGTTTGAGAGAGTTTTACCTGGCGAGCCACAGTAGCCTTAGGCCTGTTCCAGTTGGATTGGCTCAATGATAAATGGGTATAAAAAGCACTACAGGAGGAGTCAAGTGGAATTGTTCAATTGAATAGACAGTCAAATCAATTCTCATGTCTGTTGCTCTCATGACCTGGCCTCTAAAAGCCTTCTAGAGCCCATGGCCCCATCGACCTCCACTGGTATAATATTCCTATCTGAGGGTGTTTGTGTCTGTACATGTCTGCCTGATTCTATAGTTTCACAAGCACCACAGAGAGATCTGTTGTAAGCTAAATTTGTCCATGGTACAAATGGTACATTCTAGGCTTGGGTGGTGTACCGTATATACCGTATACAGGGGTACTTTGAAATACCCACACTATGATTTTCAATACCATCCCCCCCCAAGAAAGTAACAATACTGTTTTGATCTCTATTGTATGCTCCAACGTTTTGGGGAAATTGTTATTTTATATTAATACAATTGCTCAGATAAATAGATTTTGTTGCACAAGTCATATTTTTTTCTCAAAAAGATGGGGGTCAAAATGATTGGCATCCCTGTTTTCAACACCTTTCAATAGCTCGCCTTGCGAGGATAATGGCACTGAGCCTTTTTCTAAAATGTTTTCTGAGATTGGAGAACAAGGGATCTTAGACCATTCATCCATACAGAATTTTTCCAGTTACTTGATAACCGTCGTCTGCACTTATGGACTGCCCTCATCAATTCAAACCACAGGTTTTCAATTGGAGTTCAAGTCCGGAGACTGAGATGGCCTTGCAAAATGTTGATTTTATGGTCAATGAACCTTCTTTGTGGATTTTGATGTGTGCTTGGGGTTATTTTCTTGCTGGAGGATCAACTTGTTACTGCCAAGTTTCAACCTCCTGGCAGAGGCAAACTAGGTTTTTGGCTAAAATGTCCTGGTACTGGCTAAAATTCATGATGCCGTTGACCATAACAAGGGCCCCAGGACCAGTGGAAGCAAAATAGCCCCATAACATCAGATCCACCACCATATTTTTCAGTTGATATGGGGTTCTTTTCTGCATATGCATCCTTGTTTCAATGCAAAACCCACCACTGGTGTGCATGGCCAAAGAGCTTTATTTTTATGTCATGAACAAATGTAAATGCTTGGATTGTAACCGGTGCTATGGTCTAATGACATGAAAATAGAGCTCTTTTGCTGCGCACTCCAGTGGTGGGTTTTGGTCGAAAGGAAGATGCATATTGGTCTTTCTATAAACTAGGGTACCAGTGAGGATTTCCTACGCTGGACAACTTGTTACAGCTGTTGATAATAATCTGCCATTTAAAAATATATATAATTACGTTAAGATATCAGGGGGGGAACATAGTTATTCAATAAAATTCACAAATTTATTTTAAATCTATTTTTAAACCCTCATGGTTGGTATCTTGATGGATTTGTCCAAAATCGTGTGACATAAAATATTACTTTTCTGTCCCTGCATTTCTGTCAGTGTAAGTTTTCTTTATATGATATATTAAGCATTAATCAGTTAAATTAGACATTTAACTTGAACACTGTAAGAGTCCTGGATCTAGCTGTCGGACCGTTTTCTGTATAAAGAGCTCAGAAATGCAGTGTAACGTAACATTTCGTGTCTCCCTTATGTTACGGGGTGAAAACAGTTTTCATGCGCATACAAATCCCCCGAAATGTATTTGATTGAAAAATCGAATGCTTCTTAACTTGCAAAATCGAATGCTTCAAACCGAGAGGCACCTTAGGTCTGTCCAACGCTGGTCCGACCAAGCTGACTCCACACTCCAAGACGGCTTCCATCACGTGGACTGGGATATGTTTCGTATTGCGTCAGATAACAACATTGACGAATACGCTGATTCGGTGTGCGAGTTCATTAGAACGTGTGTTGAAGATGTCGTTCCCATAGCAACGATAAAAACATTCCCTAACCAGAAACCGTGGATTGATGGCAGCATTCGCGTGGAACTGAAAGCGCGAACCATTGCTTTTAATCAGGGCAAGGTGACTGGTAACATGACCGAATACAAACAGTGCAGCTATTCCCTCCGCAAGGCTATCAAACAAGCTAAGCGTCAGTACAGAGACAAAGTAGAATCTCAATTCAACGGCTCAGACACAAGAGGTATGTGGCAGGGTCTACTGTCAATCACAGACTACAAGAAGAAAACCAGCCCAGTCACGGACCAGGATGCTGTCTGTGTGGGTGGACCAATTCAGTTTGTCTGTGATGTGTAAGCCGAGGAACTTAAAACTTACTACCCTCTCCACTACTGTTCCATCGATGTGGATAGGGGGGTGTTCCCTCTGCTGTTTCCTGAAGTCCACAATCATCTCCTTAGTTTTGTTGACGTTGACTGTGGGGTTATTTTCCTGACACCACACTCCGAGGGCCCTCACCTCCTCCCTGTAGGCCGTCTCGTCGTTGTTGGTAATCAAGCCTACCACTGTTGTGTCGTCTGCAAACTTGAGTGTCTGGCTCAGGTATTATGCTGGTGGACATTCTTAACAAATGAAAAATTGTTGGTTGAGTACCTGGGTACCGAGTCGTGATAATTTTGTGGACCACACTAAATTGAATTAATACTAGTCTTTTTTTCCACAGATAGCCATACTAGCTGCTTAAAATGCTTGACCTCTTGATGAGTATGAGGTGGGAGATTAAGTACAATTCTTACATGCTTGTTTTGGCTGGTCTGTAGCTTATTCTTTAAATGTTTGGCATAACCACGTGCAAGTCCAAGAGTCTTTAGGGTGTCTATGGCTAGGTTTCCATCCAATTGGCAACAAATGTTAATGTGTATTTTTCCATCAGAGTTGTGTTTACATCAAATTGATTTGTTGCGGATAAGTATGTGGTAAAGATGTAGTGCATATTCAAATGGCCTTTTGCGGTTAAAATCCCATGTACCGAATAAAAAATACAAGTTAAATGTTGCATAGGTATAGCGAATGTGCTCACTCTGGCATGTGCTCTCTAGCCAACAGCTCGCAGATACAGTGTGGGTATAGCCTACATGATGAGATTATTATGGACAAAAGGGTAAAATGATTTGTATTTGTCAAACGGCAGCCAAGCATCTATCATCATATCACCAGAATAAGACTATTTACTTATTGAAAGGAGCATCAAAATCATCTCCTGGCACTTTTACCACCCTATGCAGTTCATCGTCATTAATTTCATCTGTACCCTAATTAACAGTTGCAGTGGGAGGACCACACAACATATTATCACGTGACTCCAAGTTTACTTCGATATGATGGTTATTATATTAATATTTGTGCATAAAAGCATTTCCACCACATTTTTCACACCATTTATTTTACAGACACAAAAGGATCCCACCTTGTCCAGCGTATTTTGATTTGTCGACATTTGGAAAGTTTACGAACAAATTTAGCTGTTTCCATTAGGCTTGTCGTGACATTTTTTATCCAACATACTTTACCCCCATAAAAAGGTTGGATGGAACTTGGTTAATGTCATGCCATTTTGAGGATACTGGAATTATATTTTGGATGAATGTGCGCATGCCTACAGGAGACTTGAAGTAGCCTAATCAGATTACAACATTGTGACTGGTTGTGTTTATGACACATAATAAAGTTTCATTATTAATATTTAGGCTATATTAAAGCGTTAGTTTCTATGTGCACTGGGATAGTCACGGCACCATTCTGTATACCCCTGGCCCTTCTTTGGACACTGTGTTAACAAACCTCCAAACGAGCTTCAATGCTATACAATACTCCTTCCGTGGCCTCCAACTGCTCTTAAACGCTAGTAAAACTAAATGCATGCTCTTAAACCGATCGCTGCCCATACCTGCCTGCCCGACTAGCATCACTACTCTGGACGGTTCTGAATATGTGGACAACTATAAATACCTAGGTGTCTGGCTAGACTGTAAACTCTCCTTCTAGACTCAAATTAAGCATCTCCAATCCCAAATTAAATCTAGAATCGGCTTCCTATTTCGCAAACAAGGCCTCCTTTACTCATGCTGCCAAACATACCCTCGTAAAACTGACTCTCCTACCGATCATTGACTTCGGCGATGTCATTTACAAAATAGCCTCCAACATACTACTCAGCAAATGGGATGCAGTCTATCATAGTTATCACTTTGTCACCAAAGCCCCATATACTATCCACCATTGCGACCTGGTCCTCGCTACATATTCATAGCCAATCCCACTGGCTCCAGGTCATCTATAAGTCTTTGCTAGATAAAGCTCCGCCTTATCTCAGCTCACTGGTCACCATAGCAACACCCACCCGTAGCACGTGCTCCAGCAGGTATATTTCACTGGTCATCCCCAAAGCCAACACCTCCTTTGGTTGCCTTTCCTTCCAGTTCTCTGCTGCCAATGACTGGAACGAATTGCAAAAATCACTGAAGTTGGAGACTCATAACTCCCTCACTAACTTCAAGCATCGGCTGTCAGAGCAGCTTACCGATCGCTGCACCTGTACACAACCCATCTGTAAATAGCCCATCCACCCAATTACCTACCTCATCCCCATATTTGTTTTTAGTTTTTTTTCTGCTCTTTTGCACAACGGTATTTCTACTTGCACATCCTCATCTGCACATCTATCACTCCAGTGTTAATTGCTAAATTGTAATTACTTCACCACTATGGCTTATTTATTGCCTTACCTCCTTACTTCATTTGCACACACTGTATACATATTTTCTATTGTGTTGTTGACTGTACGATTGTTTATCCCATGTGCAACTCTGTGTTGTTGTTAAGCTTTCCTAAATAACTGGCCTGCCTGGAGCATGTGGCCACATTATTATAGGACAATTTGGGAGAATGAAAATATGCAACAGGCATCTCACTATCAGAAGTGAGAATACAGCCAGTCTGACCTGCTACTGTGACTTTCTAGACCTTATAAACTGTGGAGAGTAGAACCACAACTGATCCAAATGGAAGGAAACATTTTTGTGCCGTTATTCAAATGACATTTTCACTGCAGCCTAGAGGAGAATTTTGTACTCACTTGAAAACAATAATTCAATTATTCATTGCATTTTGGTGTTTGTTATAGACGAGTCTAGGAAGGATAATTGTATTGTCCCTTAACAAGATCAATAGAGGAGCTTTTTGAGTTATTTCATGTGCAATGATACACCTGGCCTCACCATTGCCTGTCAGCTATTTCTATTTGTTCGTTTTGATATTATATTGAACTTTTATGCAGCTTTGAATGCTTTTATGTGTGGTGTGATTGGTAGTTAGCCTATTGCAGATCTTGACATCCACCTACCAATATTGTCACTGTGAATGGTGGATAGAGGGCAGGATAGACAGTTAGATTGGTAGACTATATTGACCTGTGGTATAGTCAAAGTTAGCATGTGGAAAAGCATAGTGCATAAGGGAAGTACCAAAGCATCTTAATATAGAAGAGGCCATGCAAACAGGTAAGAACATTTGGCTACTATGGCAGAAATGATATAGTAAAACCTACAAAAGAGTGAGTGCAAACCAAGGGGGGGGGGGCTCTACCCTCCCCTATGCAACAAAACAAAGTTAGACAACCCTCCCCTGTTTTGGGCCACCCCCTTAACCCCCTTACAGTAAATGTCTTACTGTCCCTAACTTGCTAGCTAAGTTGCTAGCTTGCATGATCAAGCTTCTTGGTTACAGCAGAGACAATCAATCCACTCCTGATTTCAGGATCCCTGCTGCCTAAATTAGTTTTGTGTGTGCAGCACAACTGTGAGTAGCCTTTTAAGATAGGAGCTGGGTTGTCTGTCCTTGCAATTAGTTTGTTTGATTGCACTTGTTAGCTAGCATCCACTTTGGGAATTAACTAGTAATTTGTTAGCCTTTGTAAACATTTTTTAAATATCGTCAACAACAAAAAACATTGGAAATAAATAGCGCCCTTGTGTGCACTGCCGGTAATATTTATAACCCATTAAAGAACAGGAACGCTATGAACATCTGGATACCGCCCAACCCCTGAATACATTCACACTGAAAGCAGTTTTGAGGGTTTGCCTTCATTAGTTGAAGGTAATTAGCACAGTTCTATGCCTTGTTATTTTTTCTTTCTTCCTCAGGTTAAATGAGAATAGACTGCAGGCCAAAATGTACGTGTTTTCTTTTGTTGTGCTGAGCCAGCAGTGTGTTGTTATCGTCAATATATGACATAATCATATCATAAATTGTCTGTTGTTCTTGTCCTGAGGGTTGTTGTGTGCTGAGAAGAATGTGCTTCTTCTCTACGTCCCTGGCCCTGTATCCTTAATGCTGTTCAATTGTACTGAAAGTGCAAGATTGGGTTTTCAATTCGTTTAATTTATATTGATTGATTTATAGATAGTTGCCTTATTGTGTTGTGAGATACCACCCTTCTGCCCCTCAGTTGTTGGAGTACATGGGTAAAGGGAAAAGCATCGTGGATGTGGGTTTGGCCCAGGCCCGTCTACCCCTCAACACACGCTGCCACTACTATGAGCTGGAGATCACTGATGCAGGAGAGAAGTGCTACATCGCCCTGGGACTGGCACGCAGGGTACGTGTCCTTATCATATAGGAAAGTAAGCAGCAGAAATGCTGTGCTAGCAGGGCATGCAGGGGCAAGATTGGAGCCAACTCTAGCACTGACATCAAATTTTATTAGTCACATGCGCCAAATACATCAGGTTTAGACCTTGCAGTGAAATGCTTAATTACTAACCAACAATGCAGTTTTAAAAAATACGGTTAAGAATTAAAGTAACAAGTAATATTAAAGAGCAGCAGTTAAATAACAATAGCGAGACTATATACGGGGGATACCGGTACAGAGTCAATGGGCGGGGGCACCGGTTAGTTGAGGTAATATGTAGAGGTAGAGTTATTAAATATGTAGATAGAGTTATTAAAGTGACTATGCATAGATGATAACAGAGAGTAGCAGCAGTGTAAAAGTGTGTGTGTGTGGGGGGGGGGGGGGGCAATGAAAATAGTCTGGGTAGACATTTGATTAGATGTTCAGGAGTCTTATGGCTTGGGGGTAGAAGCTGTTTTGAAGCCTCTTGGACCTAGACTTGGCGCTCCGGTACCGCTTCCCGTGCGGTAGCAGAGAGAACAGTCTATGACTAGGGTGTCTGGAGTCTTTGACAATTTTTAGGGCCATCCTCTGAAACCCCTTGGTATAGAGGTCCTGATTGGCAGGAAGCTTGGCCCCAGTGATGTACTGGGCCATTCGCACTACCCTCTGTAGTGCCTTGCGGTCGGAGGCTGAGCAGTTGCCATACCAGGCAGTGATGCAACGAGGGGGAATAGGTTTTGTCGTGCCCTCTTCATGACTGTCTTGGTGTGCTTGGACGATGTTAGTTTGTTGGTGATGTGGACACCAAGGAACTTGAAGCTCTCAACCTGCTCCACTGCATCCCCGTCGATGAGAATGGGGGCGTGCTCGGTCCTCTTTTTCCTGTAGTCCTCAATCATCTCCTTTGTCTTGATCATGTTGAGGGAGAGGTTGTTGTCCTGGCACCACACGGCCAGGTCTCTGACCTCCTCCCTATAGGCTGTCTTGTCATTGTCGATGATCAGGCCTACAGGGGCACCTCAGGGGTGCGTGCTCAGTCACCTCCTGTACTCCCTGTTCACTCATGACTGCATGGCTAGGCACGACTCCAACACCATCATTAAGTTTGCCGATGACACAACAGTGGTCGGCAAACTTAATGATGGTGTTGGAGTCGTGCCTGGTCGTGCAGTCATGAGTGAACAGGGAGTACAGGAGGTGACTGAGCACCTACCCCTGAGGTGCTCCTGTGTTGAGGATCAGCGTGGCGGATGTGTTGTTACCTACCCTTACCACCTGGGTTCGGCCTGTCAGGAAGTCCAGGATACAGTTGCAGAGGGATGGATTTAGTCCCAGGCTTTGATCACACAGTTGTCCGGAACAGCTGGTGCTCTCATGCATCTTTCAGTGTTATTTGCTTCGAAGCGAGCATAGAAGTAGTTTAGCTCGTATGGTAGGCTCGTGTTACTGGACAGCTCTCGGCTATGCTTCACTTTGTAGTCTGCAATGGTTTTCAGGCCCTGCCAAATCCAATGAGCGTCTGAGCTGGTGTAGTATGATTCGATCTTAGTCCTGTATTGACACTTTGCCTGTTTAATGGATCGTCGGAGGGCATAGCGGCATTTCTTATATGCTTCCGGGTTCGAGTCCTGCTCCTTGAAAGCGGTAGCTCTAGACTTTGGCTCAGTGCGGATGTTGCCTGTAATCCATGGCTTCTGGTTGGGGTATGTACTAGAGGTCGACCGATTATGGTTTTTCAACACCGATACCAATTATCGGAGGACAAAAAAAGCAAATACCGATTAATGGGACGATTTTTAATGACAATTACAAAAATACTGAATTAACACTTTTTTATTTGAACTTAATACGTAGATTTTATTTATTTAGTCTCAAATAAGTAATGAAACATGTCCAATTTGTATTAAATAATACAAAACAGTGTTGGAGAAGAAAGTAAATGTGCAATATGTGCCAAGTAAAAAAAACGAATGTTTAAGTTCCTTGCTCAGAACATGAAAACATATGAAAGCTGGTGTTTCCTTTTAACATGAGTCTTCAATATTCCCAGGTAAGAAGTGCTAGGTTGTAGTTATTATAGGAATTTATAGGGCTGTTTCTCTCTTTACCATTTGTATTTCATATACCTTTCACTATTGGATGTTCTTATAGGCACTATAGGCTGGAAGTCATAAACTACGCTGTGCTTCAAGCATTGCGAAGTCCTGCTGGCAAACGTGGGAAAGTGCTGTTTGAATGAATGCTTACGAGCCTGCTGCTTCCTACCACCGCTCAATTCAGACTGGTCTATCAAATATCAAATCATAGACTTAATTATAATATAATAAACACACAGAAATACGCGCCTTAGATCATTAATATGGTCAAATCCAGAAACTATAATTTCGAAAACAAAATGTTTATTTTTTCAGTGAAATACGGAACCATCCCGTATTTTATCGAACGGGTGGCAATCCTAAGTCTAAATATGGCTGTTACATTGCGCAACCTTCAATGTTATGTCATCATTTTGTAAAATTCTGGCAAATTAATTACAGTCTTTGTTAGGAAGAAATGGTCTTCACACAGTTCGCAACGAGCCAGGCGGCTCAAACTGCTGCATATACCCTGACTCTGCTTACACTGAGTGCAAGAGAAGTGACACAATTTCCCTAGTTAATATTGCCTGCTAAAATGAATGATTACCGGTTGTTATGAAAACTTGAAATCGTCCCTAATTAATCTGCCATGCCGATTAATCGGTCGACCTCTAGTATGTACATACAGTCACTGTGGGGACGACGTCCTCAATGCAGTTATTGATGAAGTCAGTGACTGATGTGGTGTACTCCTCAATGACATCGGAGGAATCCTGGAACATATTCCAGTCTGCTAGCAAAACAGTCCTGTAGCTTAGCATCTGCTTCATCTGACCACTTTTTTTAATTTATCTAGTCAATGTTGCTTCCTGCTTTAATTTTTGCTTGTAAGCCGGAATCAGGAGGATGGAATTATGGTCAGACTTGCCAAATGGAGGGCAAGGGAGAGCTTTGTATGCGTCTCTGTGTGTGAGTAATGGTGGTCCAGAGTCCCCCCCCCCTCTCTGGTTGCACATTTTAACATGCTGATAGTATTTTGGTTAAACAGATTTAAGTTTCCCTGCATTAAAGTCCCCGGCTACTAAGAGCGCCTCCTCTGGTTGATCAGAATACAGCTCATTCAATGCTGCCTTAGTGCCAGCCTCTGACTGTGGTGGTATGTAAAACAGCTACGAAAAGTACAGATAACTCTCTAGGTAGATAATGTGGTCTACAGCTTATCATGAGACTTCCTTGGATATCGTGCACCAGCTGTTATTTACAAAAGTACATAGTCCGCCACCCCTTGTCTTACCAGATGCTGCTGTTCTATCCTGCCAGTACAGTGTATATAACCAGCTAGCTGTATGTTGATAGTGTCGTCGTTCAGCCACGACTCCGTGAAGCATAAAATATTACAGTTTTGAATGTCCCATTGGTAGTTTAATCTTCCGCGTAGGTCATCAATTTTTTTCTCCAAAGGTCGCACGTTTGCGAGCAGAATGGAAGGAAGTGGAGGTTTATTCGATTGCCTACGAATTCTCAGAAGGCAGACCGCCCTCTGGCCCCTTTTTCTCCGCCTCCTCTTCACACAAATCCTGGGGATCTGGGCCTGTTCCCGAGAAAGCAGTATATCATCCGCATGGGGCTCGTAAGACTTGTTAAAAGGGGAAAAAACGATTCTGCCAATCCGTGGTGAGTAATTGCAGTCCTGATGTCCAGAAGTTATTTTCGGTCATAAGAGACGGTAGCTGCAACATTATGTACAAAATAAGTAAAAAATAAGTTACAAACAAAGCAAATATACAAACAAAAAACACAATCGGTTGGGGACACGTAAAACGTCAGCCACCTTCTCCGACCCCATAAAGTACATAAAGTGCTCCAAAGACAGCGGCCACTCCTTCGTTGCCCGGGCGGTGTGTTTGGGATCATTGTCATGCTGAAAGACCCAGCCACGTTTCATCTTCAATGCCCTTGCTGATGGAAGGAGGTTTTCACTCAAAATCTCACGATACATAGCCCCATTCATTCTTTCCTTTACACGGATCAGTCTCCTGGTCCCTTTGCAGAAAAACAGCCCCAAAGCATGATGTTTCCACCCCCATGCTTCTCAGTAGGTATGGTGTTCTTTGGATGCAACTCAGCATTCTTTGTCCTTCAAACATGACGAGTTGAGTTTTTACCAAAAAGTTATATTTTGGTTTCATCTGACCATATATCATTCTCCCAATCTTCTTCTGGATCATCCAAATGCTCTCTAGCAAACTTCAGATGGGCCTGGACATGTACTGGCTTAAGCACGGGGACACGTCTGGCACTGCAGGATTTGAGTCCCTGGCGGCGTAGTGTGTTACTGATGGTAGGCTTTGTTACTTTGGTCCCAGCTCTATGCAGGTCATTCACTAGGTCCCCCCCGTGTGGTTCTGGGATTTTTGCGCTCACTATTCTTGTGATCATTTTGACCCCACAGGGTGAGATCTTGCGTGGAGCCCCAGATCGAGGGAGATTATCAGTATTGTGTGTCTTCCATTTCCTAATAATCACTCCCACAGTTGATTTCTTCAAACCAAGCTGCTTACCTATTGCAGATTCAGTCTTCCCAGCCTGGTGCAGGTCTACAATTTTGTTTCTGGTGTCCTTTGACAGCTCTTTGGTCTTGGCCATAGTGGAGTTTGGAGTGTGACTGTTTGAGGTTGTGGACAGGTATCTTTTATACTGATAACAAGTTCAAACAGGTGCCATTAATATAGGTAACGAGTGGAGGGCAGAGAAGCCTCTTAAAGAAGAAGTTACAGGTCTGTGAGAGCCAGAAATCTTGCTTGTTTGTAGGTGACCAAATACTTATTTTCCACCATAATTTGCAAATAAATTCATTAAAAATCCTACAATGTGATTTTCTGGAATTTCTTTTCTCATTTTGTCTGTCATAGTTGAAGTGTACCTATGATGAAAATTACAGGCCTCTCTCATCTTTTTAAGTGGGAGAACTTGCACAATTGGTGGCTGACTAAATACTTTTTTTGCCCCACTGTATAACACTGACACACCATCTGTTGTACAAATTCTAAATGTGCATTCAATATACAGTTGAGGTCTGAAGTTTACATACACTTAGGTTGGAGTCATTAAAACTCGTTTTTCAACCACTCCACACATTTCTTGTTAACTAACTATAGTTTTGGCAAGTCGGTTAGGACATATACTTTGCATGACACAAGTAATTTCTCCAACAATTGCTTACAGACAGATTATTTCACTTATAATTCACTGTATCAGAATTCCTGTGGGTCAGAAGTGTACATACACTAAGTTTACTGTGCCTTTGAAGAACTTGGAAAATTCCACAAAATGATGTCATGGCTTTAGAAGCTTCTGATGGGCTAATTGACATAATTTGAGTCAATTGGAGGTGTACCTGTGGATGTATTTCAAGGCCTACCTTCAAACTCAGTGGCCTTTGCTTGACATCATGGGAAAATCAATAGAAGAATCAGCCAAGACTTCAGAAAATAAATTGTAGACCTCCACCAGTCTGGTTCATGCTTGGGAGCAATCTCCAAACGCCTGAAGGTATCACGTTCATCTGTACAAACAATAGTACACAAGTATAAATACCATGGGACCACGCAGCCGTCATTCCGCTCAGGAAGGAGACGCATTCTGTCTCCTAGAGATGAATGTACTTTGGTGCGAAAAGTGCAAATCAATCCCAGAACAACAGCAAAGGACCTTGTGAAGATGCTGGAGGAAACAGGTACAAAGTATCTATAACCATAGTAAAACAAGTCCTATATTGACATAACCTGAAAGGCCGCTCAGCAAGGAAGAAGCCACTGCTCCAAAACCGCCATAAAAAAGCCAGACTACGGTTTGCAACTGCACATGGGGACAAAGATCGTACTTTTTGGAGAAATGTCCTCTGATCTGATGAAACAAAAATAGAACTGTTTGGCCGTAATGACCATGTTTATGTTTGGAGGAAAAACGGGGATGCTTTCAAGCCGAAGAACACCATCCCAACCGTGAAGCACAGGGCTGACAGCATCATGCTTTGAGGGTGCTTTGCTGCAGGAGGGACTGGTGCACTTCACAAAATAAATGGCTTCATGAGGCAGGAAAGTTTTGTGGCTATATTGAAGCAACATCTCAAGACATCAGTCACAAAGTTAAAGCTTGGTCGCAAATGGGTCTTCCAAATGGACAATGACCCCAAGCCTACTTCCAAAGTTGTGACAAAATGGCTTAAGGACAACAAAGTCATGGTATTGGAGTGGCCATCACAAAGCCCTGACCTCAATCCAATAAAAAATGTGTGGGTAAAACTGAAAAAGTGTGTGCAAGCAAGGAGGTCTACAAACCTGACTCAGTTACACCAGCTCTCCCAACTTATTGTGGGAAGCTTGTGGAAGGCTACCCGAAACATTTGACCCAAGTTAAACAATTTAAAGGCAATGCTACCAAATACTAATTGAGTGTATGTAAACTTCTGACCCACTGGGAATGTGATGAAAGTAATAAAAGCTTAAATAAATCATTCTCTGTACTATTATTCTGATATTTCACATTCTTCAAATAAAGTGGTGATCCTAACTGACCTAAGACAGGGAATTGTTACTAGGATTAAATGTCAGGAATTGTGAAAAGCTGACTTTAAATGTATTTGGCTGAGGTGTATGTAAACTTCCACCTTCAACTGTATATGCAGGCCTCAATTCCAAATGATTGGGAAAGATCGGCACCATCTAAAAAGGTGGAATTAGTCTAGATGCCAATCAAACCTTAATTTTGGGGTGCAAAGGAGGTAAAATGAAAAATAAACTGAGGCAGTTGTTTAACCAGTCAGTGTCTTTGGTCAAATGTTGCTGTCACTTATCTCGCTAGCTCAGCCATGACTATCCTATGCTCCTTCAACTCCTTCACCTCCACTTCTCTCACTATTTCCACCCCATTCAGAGTGATGAATGACGGAGAGGGGAAAAGCGAACCCCTCATTTGGTTTTCCGTAGAAAACACAGGCTGTTCCATTTACATGCTAGCCAATCGTGCTAACATGATAGCAACTCTGACTGAAGTGGAGTGTGGAAAATGTGCTGTATCGAACCCGGTCTCCACCTCACAAGATTACAGCCACTTTCTCTCCCACTCCCTCTCTCTCTCTCTCTCTCTCTCTCTCTCTCTCTCTCTCTCTCTCTCTCTCTCTCTCAAATTATCCACCTATCGCTGCTATTTTTCTTCTGTTATTCATGGCAAGCATGGTTTATTTCACTATTTCCAAGTAAATGACAACTTTCACAGTGTGGCAGTTTTCCAAGCATGGCTATTTAGCCGCTAGGTAGCTGGGCATTTTTGTCTGATGAGTTGCTTACCACTGAGTAGCACCATACACAGAAATAAACTACATAAAAAGAAAAGAATGCAGCAAGTGCTTGTATTCTCTGGGTTAGAAAGATCAAGTTGATATCCTAAAGTAATTAATTTGGACCCCTTCCAACAGTGTCTCTCTCTGTATAATTCATGATGGTGATTATCTCCATATTGTAGGAGGGCTTGTCTAATGACTGTTTGCTCAATACAGAGACACCTGAACTCATTATGACAGCAGAGATTTAATCAACATGGAATCTGCACATCCTGTTTAATATAAATCAAAGAGCTGCTCCTTCAGATATGTCAGTTATTTGATCAGATAAGAGAACCTGGAAATAAGAGCCCCTCGATACTGCTGGATCCTTCTTGATCTTTTTGACTGCATCTGGAGCTCCCACTCTTGTGACATCATGGAGAGTTTCAAGTAAGTCACAGTTCAGGTAGGCCTCCCGGTTTCAGCAAACAAAGGGGAGTAGGTTTGCTCAACAACAAATGGCAGGAAAAAAACTCTCCAAAATGACTTATTCAGAGGAGAAACGTCAGAATACCTGTGCTTCATCAGAGTATGGAGCAAAGCCTGAGCGTAAGAAGTAGATCTCTGCCTGTTTTATTTTAGTGCTCCAACTCCTGTTTACCATGAATTGTGCTTTTGGAAGTTTTTCCTCTGTAAGCCCTATTATTGAGGTTTTAATAGGTGTTGGTGTCTTCTATCTTTGGCCTGTACCTCCTGATAGCTAACCACTGTGGTCCCATGGCTGTTGTAAGGATGTGTTGTACCCAGACAATGAATGAAAGTCCTCCATTGGGCGTTGAAGTGAAACCATCCTGATGTCAGTTAGTTACGTTTGCCCAATTCATCTACCTTTGATCAAGTCCACACCCTTGTTAATCTCTGGGGTTGCCTAATGTCATATCACACACAGTCACTCTCCCTACCTCCTAAACCTTTGCACTCTTGTCTGTGTGTGTTGCTTGGCACTAAAGGCTGGATGAGGGCGAGAGAATAGTGCTCTGTGATTTCACTGATTTGTTTTCTGGGAATTGTTTTCTGAAGCAGTCGGCGGTTCTGGTGGGGCATCATAAATCCAGCAGACTGCCATTCCTGAGGTTTCAGACTTCCACTGCTCCCCTTCACCTCCTAGCAGGCCCAATGAGCCATCCTGTCATTAATGTGTTGATTGTGAACCATTACCTCTCACAGGAAAAATCAAAGGCAAACCTCATCCCTGTTGAAAAACCACTTGTGGAAGCAGATCAGTGACAACTTTGACTCCTCTTTTTTATTGGAGAACAGTGGGATAGTGTGATACACATTCCTGTGTCACTCTATCTCTCGGTCTCCTACCTCTCCATCTCTTTCTCATCTATCGTGGTCTTCATCTTCACTTTTTCATCCCTTAAACATACTCACATTTAATCTCATCTTCCCATCTCTCCATTGCCTCACCTGTCCATCTCCATACCTCTCCCACTATCTGACCCTCTCTTTATCCACTGTCCTCACCTCCCTGCATCTCCCCATATCTGTACCAATAAAGCCCTTGCCACTGTGGCCATAGGGGCTTCCATTGGCACAAAGGCAGCTCTTTTCATTCTTCTCTAAACCAGTTAGCATTAGCCGTGACCTGGTGGCACTACAGCCACCCTAGCTTCTATACCAGCAAAGAAGCTAGGGCTATTAGCTCCGGTGATGCCATCCCCAGCTAATGTTACCCACGGTGTGTTAAAGATTAGCATCTGAGTGTTTTGGGAAAGCTGTTTCATTAATGGATAGCGGTTGCTGTGGGTAAAGCCTATAACAAATGGTGTCTTCAGAGTAGCAGTGACTCATCATAGTGTTTTATGGCTGCAAATCCAGATCCTTTTAATGACCCTTATGTGTCAAAATGTATTGCAGAGATGGAATAGAGGAGGCTGGCTGAAAAACTAGAAAATAAATGCTCTTATTGTTCCTTCATGAGGACCTCCATTGTATGGGCTGATGGACAGGGTGCACCCCCATTAAATGTGACTCATCTTCAGATCTTATCAGCTACAACACTGGGCCTTTGTTGGGGTTTCTGTTGGATCACCTGGGGGCTCAATGGCACATTGGCAGGAAACTAAATCAATGAAACAAACTCATCAAAAATAGTCCTCTCACTGTCAACTGCGTTTATGTTCAGCAAACTTAACATGTGTAAATATTTGTATGAACATAACAAGATTCAACAGCTGAGATAAACTGAACAAGTTCCACAGACATGTGTCCCTAGACTAAGGGGGAGGGGGGGTCAAAATCAAAAGTAACAGTCAGTATCTGGTATGGCCACCAGCTGCATTAAGTACTGCAGTGCATCTCCTCCTCATGGACTGCACCAGATTTGCCAGTTCTTGCTGTGAGATGTTACCCCACTCTTCCACAAAGGCACCTGCAAGTTCCTGGACATTTCTGGGGGGGAATGGCCCAAGCCCTCACCCTCCGATCCAACAGGTCCCAGACGTGCTCAATGGGATTAAGATCCGGGCTCTTTGCTGGACATGGCAGAACACTGACATTCCTGACTTGCAGGAAATCACACACAGAACGAGCAGTATGGCTGGTGGCATTGTCATGCTGGAGGGTCATGTCAGGATGAGTCTGCAGGAAGGGTACCACATGAGGGAGGAGGATGTCTTCCCTGTAACGCACAGCGTTGAAATTGCCTGCAATGACAACTAGCTCAGTCCGATGATGCTTGACACACCGCCCCAGACCATGACGGACCCTCCACCTGCAAATCGATCCCGCTCCAGAGTACAGGCCTTGGTGTAACGCTCATTCCTTTGGCGATAAACACGAATCCGACCATCACCCCTGGTGAGACAAAAGCGCGACTCCTCAGTGAAGAGCACTTTTTGCCAGTCCTGTCTGGTCCAGCGATGGTGGGTTTGTGCCCGTAGGTGACGTTGTTGCCGGTGATGTCTGGTGAGGACCTGCCTTACAACAGGCCTACAAGCCTTCAGTCCAGCTTCTCTCAGCTTATTGCGGACAGTCTGAGCACTGATGGAGGGATTGCGCATTCCTGGTGTAACTCGGGCCGTTGTTGTTTCCATCCTGTACCTGTCCTGCAGGTGTGATGTTCGGATGTTCGGATCCTGTGCAGGAGTTGTTACATGTGGTCTGATACTGCGAGGACGATCAGCTGTCCGTCCTGTCTCCCTGTGGCGCAGTCTTAGGCGTCTCACAGTACGGACATTGCAATTTATTGCCCTGTCCACATCTGCAGTCCTCATGCCTCCTTGCAGCATGCCTAAGGCACGTTCACGCAGATGAGTAGGGACCCTGGGCATATTTCTTTTGGTGTGTTTCAAAGTCAGTAGAAAGGCCTCTTTTGTGTACTAAGTTTTCATAACTGTGACCTTAATTGCCTACCGTTTGTAAGCTGTTAGTGTCTTAATGACCGTTCCACAGGTGCATGTTCATTAATTGTTTATGGTTCATTGAACAAGCATGGGAAACAGTGTTTAAACCCTTTACAATGAAGATCTGGGAAGTTATTTGGATTTTTACGAATTATCTTTGAAAGACAGGGTCCCAAAAAGGGGACAGATTTTTCAGGTTTTCATACTTAAAGCATGTAGAGGTCTGTAATTTTTTATCATAGGTACACTTCAACTGTGAGAGACAGGATCTAAAACAAAAATCCAGAAAATCACATTGTATGATTTATAAGTAATTAATTTGTATTTTATTGCATGACATAAGTATTTGATACATCAGAAAAGCAGCATTTTGGTATTTGGTACAGAAACCTTTGTTTGCAATTACAGAGATCATACGTTTCCTGTAGTTCTTGACCAGGATTGCACACACTGCAGCAGGGATTTTGGCCCACTCCTCCATACAGACCTTCTCCAGATCCTGCAGGTTTCGGGGCTATCGCTGGGCAATACGGACTTTCAGCTCTCTCCAAAGATTTTCTGTTGGGTTCAGGTCTGGAGACTGGCTAGGCCACTCCAGGACCTTGAGATGCTTCTTACGGAGCCACTCCTTAGTTGCCCTGGCTGTGTGTTTTGGGTCGTTGTCATGCTGGAAGACCCAGCCACGACCCATCTTCAATGCTCTTACTGAGGGAAGGAGGTTGTTGGCCAAGATCTCGTGATACATGGCCCCATCCATCCTCCCCTCAATATGGTGCAGTCGTCCTGTCCCCTTTGCAGAAAACCATCCCCAAAGAATGATGTTTCCACCTCCATGCTTCACGGTTGGGATGGTGTTCTTGGGGTTGTAGTCATCCTTCTTCTTCCTCCAAACACAGCGAGTGGAGTTTAGAAACCTCAAAACCTCTATTTTTGTCTCATCAGACCACATTACCTTCTCCCATTCCTCCTCTGGATTATCCAGATGGTCATTGGCAAACTTCAGACGGGCCTGGACATGGGCTGGCTTGAGCAGGGGGACCTTGCGTGAGCTGCAGGATTTTAATCCATGACGGCGTAGTGTGATACTAATGGTTTTCTTTGAGACTGTGGTCCCAGCTCTCTTCATGTCATTGACCAGGTCCTGCCGTGTAGTTCTGGGCTGATCCCTCACCTTCCTCATGATCATTGCCCCACGAGGTGAGATCTTGCATGGAGCCCCAGACCGAGGGTGATTGACAGTCATCTTGAACTTCTTCCATTTTCTAATAATTGCGCCAACAGTTGTTGCCTTCTCACCAAGCTGCTTGCCTATTATCCTGTAGCCCATCCCAGCCTTGTGCAGGTCTACAATTTAACCCTGATGTCCTTACACAGCTCTCTGGTCTTGGCCATTGTGGAGAGGTTGGAGTCTGTTTGATTGAGTATGTGGACAGGTTTCTTTTATACAGGTAACGAGTTCAAACAGGTGCAGTTAATACAGGTAATGAGTGGAGAAGAGGAGGGCTTCTTAAAGAAAAACTAACAGTCTGTGAGAGCCGGAATTCTTACTGGTTGGTAGGTGATCAAATACTTATGTCATGCAATAAAATGCAAATGAATTACTTAAAAATCATACAATGTGATTTTCTGGATTTTTGTTTTAGATTCCGTCTCTCACAGTTTAAGTGTACCTATGATAAAAATGACAGACCTCTACATGCTTTGTAAGTAGGAAAACCTGCAAAATCGGCAGTGTATCAAATACTTGTTCTCCCCACTGTATGTGCGCACACACTATTAATCAGTATCAGGAAGGTGTCATTAGATACACACACACCTCGTATGAGTCAAATGAGACCTCATTGACATATTATCACTTAATTTCACAGGATTACCCCAAAAACAGACACCCTGGCTGGAGCAGGGGCTCCATAGCCTATCATGCAGGTGAGTGTCCTGAGTCATGTAACGTCTGTCCGTCTGCAAGTGTTTCTGTAAAATGGTTTGTTTTGTTGCTTGAATGTTTCTATCTCTGTACCTGCTTGCCATGCATGATTCTAATTATTGGTCAGACTGACTCCTGTGGCACCCTTCCTGACCATAGGGCTCTAGTCAAAAGTAGTGCACTATGTAGGGAATAGGGTGCCATGTAGGGCTCAGCAAGAGATTGCGAGATAAGCAGAGAGTTGTCCAAGTCCCCATGAATGGTGGGACACCATTATCAGTGTGTTACTGTTATCATAAGCCTGTGTGTTTATCGCTGCTTATCTGCCAAAGTGGTGATTAGGTGAAGCCCCACCTAGTGATCTCTTCATGTTTCATCTGTTCCATGTCATTGTTTCTTTCTTCCTAAAATCCACCCTAAAGATGAGAAAGTAGCTCTTTCCTCTCACATTCCCCCTGACCTCTAGTTGACTATTCCACTGCCGAGGGAGGTTGAGATGAGGACAAATGGATTTTTAAGTCAATGTTCTAGCTCGGGAACACAGCAGTCATCTCACTCATTTGGAAGTTCTGGGTTGGGCTCATTTTCAATTCAGTTAATTTAGGAGATTCATTGAAATAGGAATTTTCTGTTTACCTTGAACTGATTGAATTTGCATGGATTTGAAATACAGAATGATTCAAACTTGCATACATGCTCTCATATACACACACGCACTCTCTTTTCTCCTTCCCTCTCTCTCAGATGATGGGAAGCTCTTCCAGGGTAGTGGGGTGGGGGACGCCTTTGGCCCTCGCTGTTTTGAGGGGGACGTCATGGGCTGTGGCATCATGTTCCCACGGGACTACATCCTGGACAGTGGAGGTGAGTGCACCATTAGGCTGCTGCCATCTGAGACAGACAACCATGAAACAAACAATGTCATTAGATTATTAAAAAATGTAATAAAGCAGCAAATGTGAGGAGGTATTTTGAATGATAAACTTAGTTAACTGTATCCTCGTCCTCCCTGTCTATCAATCTGTCTGTCTCGCCATGTGTCTGTCTTTCTGAGCATTTCGGTGTGGCTCCCTCAGATGAACGTGACGATGGGGACCCGGAGTTGCGGCCTAAGCAGCAGCATGTCCAGAATGACCTCTATATGAACGATGAAGACGAGGAGGAGGATGGGGAGGAACTGGAGGGGAGGAAGGTCGTGGTGAGAGACTTTTGTCTACATCAGCAAACCTTCAAACAGGGCCAGAGCGTCAGCTCTGTGAGAGGCAGGAGAGGGGTTATGTTAAATTATTCTTAAAATTCAGTGCCTACTGTTTTACCACTCCTATATCCAATCAGAACACATCACATATAAAACCCTAACTAATTTGTCACTTTTGTTCATATCCTAAATTCATTTAAATGGAATTAACCCCAACCCTAGTGTGAATAGTAGCTCACTGTCGCCCCCTTGTGTTGTGCTAGGTGTTCTTCACACGGAATGGGAAGGTGGTGGGCCGCAAGGAGGTGGCAGTGCCAGCAGGGGGGTTCTATCCTACCATCGGCATGATGAGCACCGGGGAAAA
The DNA here is from genome assembly GCF_034236695.1 of Oncorhynchus nerka. Taxonomy (NCBI): domain Eukaryota; kingdom Metazoa; phylum Chordata; class Actinopteri; order Salmoniformes; family Salmonidae; genus Oncorhynchus; species Oncorhynchus nerka. Next base: position 69,724,698 of record NC_088397.1, on the reverse strand, counting down.
GGTCAGGGTGGACCTGCACCCTCTAAGCGGGTGAGAGGAGAGGGGGAGGATGGAGGAGAGGAGGGTGGAGTGAAGAGAGTAGGGACATGACCAGAGAGAAGTGGCTCCAACACAGACAGACACACACACCACAAACTTGGAGGACAGGGCCAGCTGCATAAGCGGTCGCTTATGGCTCCAAGCCAATAGCCCCCCCCAAAAAAAATATATATATGTGGTTGTGCATTAGCAATTTTTCTCTTGGTATGTCAGTCACTTACAGTCACTCAATTAACCATGTCAGCTAACTATTTTAGATTGGTAAATTATTCTTGCCAGCTATCTAAACTAGTAATCATGGTAGAATACTGACAGGTCACGCAGGATGCATGCCCAGGGGCCCATTGCTTTTGTTAGTCACTTTCACTCAGATATCATTAACATGGCAAAATGTGAAGAATTACAGGAAATTAGCTTTAAACTGCAAAAAAAAAATAATCTGCCCCATGGCAAAATGGGCAGAATTGGCAGAATTGGCCAACAAAATCTCGCTTAGGGCCCGAAAAGGGAGGATGACGATATGATGCTAGACCAATATGGGAATTTGTTGTCGTCACAGTGCAGTATCCCTTTTCTTCACATCACTCCTGGATCCAGCATGTTGTCTGGGAAGTCCCACCTCAGTTTAGTTTACTCTGGGTTGACTCCTATCAGTAGAGGAAACTCATGCTACTAGATAGTATGAAGATTAATATTATTCAAAGCTGATATGTCAAGACTATACTGTATGGGTGCCTCAAAGTGCTTACTTTTATCATGTCAATAGAAAATGCTAGAACCAGTTTAAAGAGATGCTGGACCAATCCCAGTCTTTAGCAACAATCATTCAAGTCTTATTAGTTCAACTATATTTTGAGATGATTAAAGGAATGCATTCAAAATGCTGAAAAAAATGTAACCCACAGACAAGAAATACAACTCTCAGGTATGCCAAAATCCAAATAACTTTAACTAGGATGTTGTGTTATGTCATTTTTTTCTAAGACTATGATAATACCATATCATTTTATCACAAGCACTTTATTGTAGATATACTGAATTATGATGCATACGACAGGCATTTGAGAGGCTTTTTGTTTGGGCATGTCTATGTTCCTTCTCTTTTGGGTTCATTTATATTGTGGAATGACAGGTTAAATGAAATACTTCATCAAGATCTGCCTTTCTAGACCATTTTCATTTGTTTTGATTAATCTTCTGTAATATCAGAACTGTACTCAAGCAATGTGCTGATTGATTGTATTTTATGATTAAAAAAACTGAAGATCATGCACTAAACTGTTCCTGACAGAGTCATTTGATTTCATATTAGGTTCATTTAATCATTGATATGAATGTATGTGTCACCTCTAAATTGTGCACTTGTATGCAATGTTTATAAATAAAGATGAGTGTCTATTTCTAAAGGATGGCCTGCTTTGTGTTTTTTCTCTCATTTGGATGAGACTTATAAGCCAGCAGAGGGAGCTATATTATATTTTATTTAACTAGTCAAGTCAGTTAATTAAGAACACATTGTTATTTACAATGACGGCCTACCAAAAGGCAAAAGACCTCCTGCGGGGACGGGGGCTGTGATTCAAAAAATAAATAACAAAACACACATCATAACAAGAGCGAACACTACATAAAGAGAGACCTAAGACAACAGCAAGGCAGCAGCAACACATGACAACAACATTATTGGGCAAGGACAAGAAGGTAGAGACAATAATACATCAGGCAAAGCAGCCACAACTGTCAGTAAGAGTGTCCATGATTGAATCTTTGAATGAAGAGATTGAGATAAAACTGTCCAGTTTGAGTGTTTGTTGCAGCTCGTTCCAGTCGCTAGCTGCAGCGAAATGAAAAGACGAGCGACCCAGGGATGTGTGTGCTTTGGGGACCTTTAATAGAATGTGACTGGCAGAACGGGTGTTGTATGTGGAGGATGAGGTCTGCAGTAGATATCTCAGATAGGGGGGAGTGAGGCCTAAGAGGGTTTTATAAATAAGCATCAACCAGTGGGTCTTGCGACGGGTAAACAGAGATGACCAGTTTACAGAGGAGTATAGAGTGCAGTGATGTGTCCTATAAGGAGCATTGGTGGTAAATCTGATGGCCGAATGGTAAAGAACATCTATCCACTCGAGAGCAGCGTTACCTGCTGATCTATAAATGATCATCTCTGTAATCTAGCATGGGTAGGATGGTCATCTGAATCAGGGTTAGTTTGGCAGCTGGGGTGAAAGAAGAGCGATTACAATAGAGGAAACCAAGTCTAGATTTAACCTTAACCTGCAGCTTTGATATGTGCTGAGAGAAGGACAGTGTACTGTCTAGCCATACTCCCAAGTACTTGTATGAGGTGACCACCTCAAGCTCTAAACCCTCAGAGGTAGTAGTCACACCTGTGGGGAGAGGGGCATTCTTTTTACCAAACCACATGAACTTTGTTTTGGAGGTGTTCAGAATAAGGATCAGGGTAGAGAAAGCTTGTTGGGCACTAAGAAAGCTTTGTTGTAGAGCATTTAACACAAAATCCAGGGAGGGGCCAGCTGAGTATAACACTATCATCTGCATATAAATGGATGAGAGAACTTCCTACTGCCTGAGCTTTTTTTATTTTACCTTTATTTAACTAGGCAAGTCAGTTAAGAACAAATTATTATTTTCAATGACGGCCTAGGAACAGTGGGTTAACTGCCTGTTCAGGGGCAGAACGACAGATTTGTACCTTGTCAGCTCGGCGATATGAACTTGCAACCTTTCGGTTACTAGTCCAACGCTCTAACCACCCTGCCACCCTGAAATGTTGTTGATGTAAATTGAAAAGAGCGTGGGGCCCAGAATTGAGCCCTTGATGACAGGCATTGGCTGAGACAGCAGATTTTCTGACCTTATGTAACAGTATAACTTTACTTCCGTCCCCTCACCCATACCCGGGCGCGAACCAGGGACCCTCTGCACACATCAACAACAGTCACCCACGAAGCGTCGTTACCCATCGCTCCACAAAAGCCGCAAAGCAAGGGGAACTACTGCAGAGCAAGGGGAACTACTACTTCAAGGTCTCAGAGCAAGTGACGTAACCAATTGAAGCGCTATTTAGCGCGCACCGCTAACTAAGCTAGCCGTTTCACATCCGTTACATTCACCCCCCTTTTGACCTTCCTCCTTTTTCCGCAGCAACCAGTAATCCGGGTCACGGCACCAATGTTACAGTATAACTTTACATCCGTCCCCTCGCCCATACCCGGGCGCGAACCAGGGACCCTCTGCAGACATCAACAACAGTCACCCACGAAGCGTCGTTACCCATCGCTCCACAAAAGCCGCGGCCCTTGCAGAGCAAGGGGAACTACTACTTCAAGGTCTCAGAGCAAGTGACGTAACCGATTGAACCGCTTTTTAGCGCTCGCACCGCTAACTAAGCTAGCCGTTTCACATCCGTTACACTTATACACTGCACTCTTTGAGAGAGGTAGTTAGCAAACCAGACCAAAGACCCCTCAGAGACACCAATACTCCTTAGCCGGCCCACAAGAATGGAATGGTCTACCGTATCAAAAGCATTGGCCAAGTCAATAAAAATGACAGCACGATATCAAGGGCAATGTGACATCTTTGACATCTTCAAAAAAGAAGGTCCAAGGCATCTTCGATAGAGGGGATCAAGCTGATTCTATACCATTTTACAGAGGCTAGTTCATGAAGGAAGGCTTGTTCATTCATGTTTTTTAGCAAGCGTCTATGACAAATCTGGACAGGTTGTTTCACTGAGCAGCCATTATGAACACAGGACAGGAGAGAGCATAGGGCAGTTAGGGTACAGGCCGGGGCTGATCAGAGGACAATAGCACCCAGCAACAGTCAACAAAGAGCTATTCGAAAGTTGAATACTTAAAACCAGCAAATCAAATTGTTTGGAGACAGACTTGGAGACAACTGAGCACTGAAGGTGATCCTTGGTAAAGATTGCCACTTTGGAAGATCTGTCTTGCCGAAAAAGGTTATAACCAGACAGTTCATATCAGTATTCAAAACACTCTTCCTTAACCATGTCTCAGTAATGACCAACACATGTGGATTGGAGCTGTGAACCTACACTTTCAATTGATCAATTTTAGGTAATAAGCTTCTAGTGCAGAAAACACAGGCTTTTACGAGAGCAGAAATCAGTGAAGCAGATATCAGAGCACAAGTCAGAATTGAGGCTAGCAACAGTAGATGGGCCAGGGTGTACATGTACATTTCCAGATATCATCAACAGTAGGTGGGCCAGGGTATAGTGTCAACAGTAATACAATCAAGGCACAGCATAGGACAGGGACAACTCTGCAGTGCTGATTTATGACATCTGAGTGTGCATCAGATGGCAACAAGATCATATTGTACAGCAATTTCATCAGGTAACATGAATACAAAGCCGGCAAGAGGTGGTTAGAATGGGATGGGAGGGCAAGAGTCCGTGTAACCAATAGAGAGTCAGAGTCCCGAATGTGGGAACAAACATAGTCTGTCCCACGGTTGGGCAAAGAAAGTTCGTAGTCAACAAAGCATGCAGGAGTCATGAGGCAAATAGCAAAATGCACAACAACAAAAAATAATATACACTGCTCAAAAAAATAAAGGGAACACTAAAATAACACATCCTAGATCTGAATGAATGAAATATTCTTATTAAATACTTTTTTCTTTACATAGTTGAATATGCTGACAACATAATGACACAAAAATGATCAATGGAAATCAAATTTATCAACCCATGGAGTTCTGGATTTGGAGTCACACTCAAAATTAAAGTGGAAAACCACACTACAGGCTGATCCCACTTTGATGTAATGTCCTTAAAACAAGTCAAAATGAGGCTCAGTAGTGTGTGTGGTCTCCACGTGCCTGTATGACCTCCCTACAACGCCTGGGCATGCTCCTGATGAGGTGGCAGATGGTCTCCTGAGGGATCTCCTCCCAGACCTGGACTAAAGCATCCGCCAACTCCTGGACAGTCTGTGGTGCAAAGTGGCGTTGGTGGATGGAGCGAGACATGATGTCCCAGATGTGCTCAATTGGATTCAGGTCTGGGGAACGGTCGGGCCAGTCCATAGCATCAATGCCTTCCTCTTGCAGGAACTGCTGACACACTCCAGCCACATGAGGTCTAGCATTGTCTTGCATTAGGAGGAACCCAGGGCCAACCACACCAGCATATGGTCTCACAAGGGGCGAGGATCTCATCTCGGTACCTAATGGCAGTCAGGCTACCTCTGGCGAGCACATGGAGGGCTGTGCGGCCCCCCAAAGAAATGCCACCCCACACCATGACTGACCCACCGCCAAACCGGTCATGCTGGAGGATGTTGCAGGCAGCAGAACGTTCTCCACGGCATCTCCAGACGGTCACGTTTGTCACATGTGCTCAGTGTGAACCTGCTTTCATCTGTGAAGAGCACAGGGCGCTAGTGGCGAATTTGCCAATCTTGGTGTTCTCTGGCAAATGCCAAACGTCCTGCACGGTGTTGGGCTATAAGCACAACCCCCACCTGTGGACGTCGGGCCCTCATACCACCCTCATGGAGTCTGTTTCTGACCGTTTGAGCAGACACATGCACATTTGTGGCCTGGTGGAGGTCATTTTGCAGGGCTCTGGCAGTGCTCCTCCTGCTCCTCCTTGCACAAAGGCGGAGGTAGCGGTCCTGCTGCTGGGTTGTTGCCCTCCTACGGCCTCCTCCACGTCTCCTGATGTACTGGCCTGTCTCCTGGTAGCGCCTCCATGCTCTGGACACTACGCTGACAGACACAGTAAACCTTCTTGCCACATCTCGCATTGATGTTCCATCCTGGATGAGCTGCACTACCTGAGCCACTTGTGTGGGTTGTAGTCTCATGCTACCACTAGAGTGAAAGCACCGCCAGCATTCAAAAGTGACCAAAACATCAGCCAGGAAGCATAGGAACTGAGAAGTGGTCTGTGGTCCCCACCTGCAGAACCACTCCTTTATTGGGGGTGTCTTGCTAAATGCCTATAATTTCCACCTGTTGTCTATTCCATTTGCACAACAGCATGTGAAATGTATTGTCAATCAGTGTTGCTTCCTAAGTGGACAGTTTGATTTCACAGAAGTGTGATTGACTTGGAGTTAAATTGTGTTGTTTAAGTGTTCCCTTTATTTTTTTTGAGCAGTCTATATAACGACTTGGGGCTAGGCATTGTAAGTTCAGAGTCACTCGCCCCAACAGTGTGTGTGTGCTGGCCAGGGCCAGGGCAGATGGTGAACAGATCACCAGGTGGAATCCAAGCAGCAGTGCAGCAGGCAATGGGAGTAGGTGTCACACCCACTTGGGAGAAACTTTTATTTCTGGAGGCAGATTTCTTGAAGAACATGCCAGTGGATGGTCTTTGAACAGTATCAGTATCATAACACTGTACTGAGTTAAGCACGCTATAAACGCAGATCTGACATTTAAAGGTCATTTACAATTGGGCTGACATTTACAGCATTCACCATGAATGTGATGTCAGCAAACAGGGAAACATTGCCTTTCAAAGCTGGCTACAAGGGCGATCGTATTGAATCCCGTTCTTAGTTCATGTACTGAAACAAGACAACAGATGTATCAATGATAGACCATTTATTATTTATTTCAAACACATCTCAAGACGTACAATTCCAAGATTACTTTATGGAGGACCCCAAAAAATTAAGTATAAAACATTGAGGGTAAATATAATAATCTGTATTTATCCAGTTTTCTAAATTCATTATAAAATAGGATGCTTTTTATACAATTTAAAACAGGCACTGTGTCAAAGGACAACTAAAAATATACACCCAGGAAGGGAAAGGGCCCAAACATACATCACAGATAGTACATTGTTGGTTTAGTCATCCTGGATCAAATTACCACAAGCCTTTTATGATTCTTAAGGTATATTACAAGATCAAGTACTATCAAACCCATGAAGCGACTGCTTGTGATTATTTAAAGCAGCTCTGATCCTGGAATCCATCTGGCAGTGCTTTGTGTACGAGCCCACTTAAAGGGGCAGTGCAGTCAAAAGTGATTTCCCTATTTTATTGATATTTCCACACTACGGGGGTCAAAATAACACTGAAATTGTGAAAATGTTGATAATGCCCTTTTAGTGTAACAGCTTTTGAAAAAAGGGGGATGTAGTTTTTGGCCCACAGCATTACATCACAATCTGATTATTCTGACCAATGACCAGTCATCTTTTATTTGCAAAATATGTATTGTCCTACTCTGAAGGGGTAGGCTCTAGAGCCCTCAAACTCTTCTCTGGACCTCCAAACTAGTTCCACTGAGTTTTTCATCGTTCCCGTCTAATCAGGGACTGATTTCGACCGGTACAATTAATGATCAGATAGAACAGAAAACCAGCGAGAGTTGAATACCCCTGCTCTAGGGTCTAGGCCAGGTTTTCCCAAACTCAGTACTAGAGCCCACCCTGGTTGCATATTTTGTTTTCTGCCCAAACACTACACAGCTGATTCAAATAATCAAAGCTTGATGATGAGTTGGTTATTTGAATCAGCTGTGTAGTGCTAGGACAAAAACCAAAACGTGCACCCAGGGGGAGGCCCCAGGACCGAGTTTAGGAAACCCTGGTCTAGACGATCCTATCCGCCAATCAGGGCTGTGTATCATAAAGATCGTAACTGTATTCACTCCCAGTTTAAAAAAGACACAGACCAGCCTTTCCAGCGTAAAAATACAAAAAATGGAAAATGTTTTTAATCCAACTGTCTACAATCTACCAGTCCCTTCTATCAGGCTCCCTCAGAAATCACTAAAATAATCAGGCTATTTGGTTCAATGTAGTGTGTAACTTTTCTACTGTGAACGAAACAAACACTCAAAATGATCACAAATTACACCCAAACAGAGAAAAATCACAATTGTTGTGTCCCTGCACTTAAGAACTCCCTGGGTTTTATAAAGTGGACAGGGAGTACTAGGGACATAATATGTTGGTGTGTGTCCAGTCTAAATCCAGTCTGATTCAGAGCTGAGTGTCTATTCAGACGTCATCTTCCTCTTCCTCTTCCTCATAATAGCGGTTCCTCTTGATCATCTCCTCTATGGTGAGCTGCTCCCCCTCCCCTTCACCTCCCTCCTCCCCTTCGCCTCCCTCCTCCCCCTCCCAGAAGCCCACGTCCTGGGAACTGCGGTTGTGTTTGGGCTGCGGGGGCGGCGATGCTAGGATGTCTGGAGAGGCACTTTTGCATTTTAAAGAAGCCCTTTCCTCTTCCTCTTCCATTGCTGCTTCTTTTCCTTTCTTCATCGACTCTTCTTTCTTGTCCTGCGTTGCCAGGAGACTCTCCACCTCCTCGCAGCTGATCTCTCCGTTCACCGCACTGCCGCTGGGCAGTGTGGGCTTGCTCCCCTCTTTCTCCTCCTCTCTCCCCCTCTGGAGTTGGGGTTCTGGTTCCTTAAGCGTGGAGCAGCTGTCCTCCAGCGACCCCCTCCTGTCCATCAGGGATTTGAGGGGCTGGCGGGGCTCCCGTGGCCCCAGGGCATTGGTGTTGGTGAGGCTGGGGGCCACCGAGAAGGGCCGACTGCACTCCTTCAGAGACGAGCTCCTCCTGAGGCTCTTCAGCTCGGCCCTGTCGGGGCTCAGGGTGGACGATGACACCTCACCCTCCGGGGGCCACTTGGCCCTCCAGGGCCGGCCCACACCACCACCCTCCAGAGCAGGAGAGGCTCCAGCATCACTGTCAGCAGGAGGGGGCCAGGCAACCCTAAGCCTGCGGGCCTCTGGGACTTTCTCGGCGGTGGAGAGTTTCTCAGTGGAGGAAATGTGGCTGTGTGTCTCATGAGAGGCAGTCAGGTCCGTCACCTTGGCCAGGGGAGACTCCTCCACCGTGGGGCTGGACTGCTTGGCTGGGGAGAGTGGTGTCTCGGCTGGATGAGACACCACCACAGCTCTTTCTGCCCGCTCCGTAGACCTCATCTCCACTACCCGGTCTACTCCTTCTTCCTCCTCCTCCTCTTCCTCGGCACGGGGCGTCCACAGGTCCTTGTGGGGGCAGTGGCCAAAGCCCTCGTCGTAGTTGCCTTTGGCCTTGAACAGTTGGCTGAAGTGGGGCTTGCAGTAGACCTTACCGTGTAGAGAAGCATAGCTCCCCAGGCTGAACAGCAGAGGGTAGCAAAAGAACACAAAAACATACATTAGCTAGATGCAGACAAGACACCGGTCACTGAAACAAATGTACATTTCAATACTAATGTTTTTCCAATAGATTCAGCTTAGGATAAATCCAATTAAAATGGCATATTGAAAAGATAGAATTATCATGCACAATAGACAATATTTTTAACTTGTTCTTTTTTCTTTTCCCCCAATGGTTTCTAAATGTTTTGGAATGTGACATTTGAATGAAAAAGGACATTGACAAAATTACAATATAACGTTATTTGAAGTGTCCCGTAGTGAGTGAGCATCCCTACTAGTACCTGAGCTTGGTGTTGCAGTGGAGACAGCGGAAGCAGGTGGTGTGGAAGATCTGGGTGTTGGCCACCAGCCTCTCCAGCGGGTACACTGTCTTTAGGCACGTAATGCACGTCTCCCTCGCGGAAAGGCAGAACTTCTACACACACATTAAGGATTTGCCTTTCATACACTGAATTGTGGTTGTCAGTAACAGTAATGGATACATACATTTAAAAATGTAAAAACTCTTACTGTCAGATTTTATATGGATTTCCTTGATTGAATACATGTTACTACAGTTGTACATGTCATTGTGATGGAGGCTATGGAGAGAACTCACCCAGGCTGCCTTGGGCAAGTCACTGTGGACTGAGGATGAAGATGAGGTGCTACCCTTAAAACTAGATATGTCCATGCCATCCCCTGAAACATACCAAACACATAACATACCGGTCAGACTACAGGGACTCCATCTTGACTCCAGGTGTCAGTGTCACAGCTGGGCAGAGCAATATATATATATTTTTTTAAAGGAGCCAGGCTTTTCACTAGACACAGAGCAGTAACTCAGAGTAACGACCCAGTCGGTACTCCACCCCTCTCTGCCCTTTAACCTAGAATAGAGGACCAATCAGAGGCAAGAGCAGCCGTTGCCCCGCTGTCCCCGGCGCCCCCAGCCAAGAGCTGTGGGGTTGACATCATGCGAGATAGGGAGGGAGGGAAATTAAAGCTTACTCACCATTGGTCTCTGCTACAGCAACTTTTCTGCTGTAGGACTCTAAAGCCTGGCTCTGAGTGGAAAAAACGAGAGAACCTTGTTATAGAAATCCAAAAAAACAGTATAGCTTGTTCATCCATTTAAAATAGTACAAAAAAAGAGTTTACTGTCACTGTGTATTCATGTTTAAGAGCAGGTATTTCAGGAGACTATGTTCAGTCTTGTATGTTAATTTACTCACAGCACATCAGCTTTGATTGGTTTACAGTGTGTATCTGCTTAAATGCTGCTCCCCTATCCAATTAACTAATCTTCACACACAAACACAGTTTATCTCAAATATTCACTATGTTCACTCAGTCGCTCGCTCTCTCACGTACCCACCTCAAAACCAACTTTCTCACACGCACCACATGCAGGTACTTACCACAGCCACACCACTAGGGGGCACATTCTCCTTCAGGCTGTTATACTCTCGCTCTGACTGACTGGTCTGCAGATGAATGGAGGTTGATCAGTAGAAGAACACAGTGACAAGAGAGACATGAAATGACAAACCAAGGCCATCTTTACAAAATATGTGAAGTATGATCTGTCTTTCTTTGACATTAGTGTAGCAACTTTTCCCATTTACACGATCCTTACATTAGCCTTGAATGTTTTATTTTTTCTTACTGACTTTGCTGATAGCTACTTTGTACTTACTATGACTGTGATATGTGGTTGCTATTTTAAGAAAAATGCACTAAGTTGCTCTGGATAAGAGCATCTGCTAAATAACAAAAATATAATGTGACCATTTAATAAGAGCAGAGGACCTCTTTCTAAAAAGGACATTTATGTCTGGTGACTGAGTCAACGGTGTCTCTAGTCTCTCCTAAATAGAGGAGACTAAATGTGAGAGGAGGGGAGTGTGTAAAAAATGTAGGATAGCATCTATAATAAACAAAAACACACAAACTCACAGTGTGTGCTAGTGGGCCCTTTTTGGTAGCGGCTGACTGGTACTTGGCCATTCTTTCCTTCAGGGAGGTGGTCTCAACCACTCTGTCAGGGGACAACACTACGAGGAAACACACACACAGAGATGAGCATAATGACGTTTCTTTCTCCTGATCCACCAACTAGTTCTGATACAATGTTATCAGAAGCTCTGTATGTTTATTTGAGACCAAAAACAAACAAAAAATGGGAAAGCACGATCCTACATTAGCTACTATGACAAAAAACCTGGGCAAAGGGTATATAAAAGCTGCCAAAAGTTTATGAATTAAGTAAATAAAGATGGTCTTTTTAGATGGAGCACAGTGCCCTCACTATGAATTGACGCACTGTTTTGACGCACTGTTCTGCCACACAGTTCAACCACAGCCCTTCTAAAAAAATACAAATAAATAAACCTGCAATTGTCTTATTCCTACTAGCACCAACTTAGCTGATAATGCCTTTATTGAGGGGAAATGTACTTACTATGACATGTGGTTGTCCCACCTAGCTATCTTAAGATGAATGCACTAAATGTCAGTCACTCTGGATACGAGTGTCTGCTAAATGACTTAAATGTCAGTCACTCTGGATAAGAGTGTCTGCTAAATGACTTAAATGTCAGTCACTCTGGATAAGAGTGTCTGCTAAATGACTTAAATGTCAGTCACTCTGGATAAGAGTGTCTGCTAAATGACTTAAATGTCAGTCACTCTGGATACGAGTGTCTGCTAAATGACTTAAATGTCAAATGTTGCACCGGTGGATAACAAAACAAAAATCTGTCAATGCAAACCCTGCATCCTCATCTAACATTCATGGATAGAATGAGTGCACTGGCACCTCTCTGCATGGGATCCTTTGTCAGTTGGTGCCTAGTGCTGGTGATACCAGCTGTGAATTTGATTATACTGTATGGGTCTTGTGCAGTGTGTGCTCATGCATTACCTCCTAGTCTCTGGTCCATGTCCTCGGAGGATCTGCTGTGTAGTCCTGTCCTCACCTGGATGATAACACAGGGGTCAGGGTTCAGCTTATTACACAACCTCAGACAGGACTTGTACAATGCCCTCACCTTCAACCACAGACTCCTCCTGCTTTCTCTACTTCCATCTATCTCTAAGCCTTAGTTTGTTGGCCTCTGCGTTGCTACCCAAATCAACACTCATACAACATTAAGCTCCGTCATTGGTCACTCTTGACCACCCCCACAACTCCCACCTCTCTCAATGGTTTGGCCCATTGACATCAAAGCCAGTTCCTGCATATCCTTTACATTACAATGAACCACTGATGGTTGCTTAAACAAACCCCTATTAACACAGGTACACACACAAAACACACATCCATTTGGAGCATGTTCTATTCCCCCACACACACCTTGCTCCATTTTATTTTATTTATTTGACCTTTAAGTCAGTTAAGAACAAATTCTTATTTACATTGACGGCCTATCCCTGCCAATGCTGGACCAATTGTGCGCCGCCCTATGGGACTCCCAATCATGGCCGGATGTGATGCATCCTGGAATCGAACCAGGGACTGTAGTGATGCCTCTTGCACTGCGATGCAGTGCCTTAGGCCGCTGGGCCACACAGGAGCCAGTATTTTAGCTCTAGACCTAACCAAAAACCAAGTGTTCACGTCAGTGATTAATCTAATTTGCCCAAGAGAGAGACTGATAACAGTAAGGAACACTTTACTGTTAACACCAAAACAATCACCAAATATCTATGGTGATATCATATTTCATAAGAAGCTCAATTGTCTCAAGTTGCTGAAACATTTCAAATTTGAACAAGATGGTGAATTTACTGCATTCGGCAAATTTTGGACAGCAGATGTAATGAATTCTACAGCTAAACCCAATTCTTTATGGTTATTAACAAAGAACCATTATGCATAATATGTATTTAAAATTGGAAAATAAACAAATATGACAAGACAAACCACTTCATAGATGTAAAACACTTCTAGCACCACACAACAGATGGAAACGGCAATGAACCACATAATGACTTACCAGAAAGTCAAGGGAGACGTGCCCCCTACACCACCACTAACCACACACACTACTGTATGTAACACCACCACTAACCACACACACTACTGTATGTAACACCACCACTAACCACACACACTACTGTATGTAACACCACCACTAACCACACACACTACTGTATGTAACACCACCACTAACCACACACACTACTGTATGTACCACCACCACTAACCACACACACTACTGTATGTACACATACTGTATGGGTGCGGACATGTGTACACAGAGTTAATCCCCTAATAAGCTCAAGAGCCAGAGTCAGATAGGACTGTCTGTCCCCCCCACCAACACCCCCATGACACAGCCACTCTACCCATTAACACGCACGCACACGCATGCACACACCCCCAGCCTCTACACCAGTAGGCTATACACTTTAAAACACGGAGGGATGTTTTTCACAGAAGGAGCTCTATTTTGGTGGCCTTGACTCCATCTGAAATATACAGTGAAATGATTGAATACCTTAGTGAGTTTACCTCCTAGATTGGAAACATTTGTTATGGTATTCAAATCTAATTGCATGTGTCACATGCTTAGTAAACAACAGGTGTAGACTAATTGAAATGTTTCCTTTTGTATTTATTCTGGATCCCCATTAGCGGCTGCTACACACAATAAAACAGTACTTAACACAACACATTATGACACACTACCATGACAGAGTACCAGTCAAACGTTTGGACACACCTACTCATTCAAAAGGTCTTTATTTGGAATATTTTCTACATTGTAGAATAATAATGAAGACATCAAAACTATGAAATAACACATATGGAATCAAAACAAATCAATATATATTTCAGATTCTTCAACCTTTGCCTTGACAGATTTGCACACAAAAAGGTATTGTGTACAAAGACATGACTTTACAATTTAAAATTACTGAAAATGTATGATTTCAGTGTATTGTTAGATGTTTTGGATATTGTTTAGGTCTAGGCCTATATGATTAGGACTATTTTTTCTAAGAGAACATGAAACCTTTAACATTTAACCTGTCTTCTCTTGAGATTAAAGTATTATTTACAATTTTACTGCAAGATATGAATTGCCACAACTATGTTTTTTCTTCAAATAATGTATTTTATTAAAACATTCAAATGAAATAGCCTTTACTTATCTTCAAAAGTAAAGGTTTTGTTTTTCCAGTTTGCCTTTTTTCCTAGTTTCTTTTAGAAAAACAACCAAATTGGATGTTCTAGGTCCACAAAAATGCTTAAACACCAAATCTGAGAAATGTACATAATTTATTTTTTATATATAAACGCAACATGTAAAGTGTTGGTCCCATGTTTCGTGAGCTGAAATATGCACAAAAACATATTTCTCTCAATTTTTTTGCACAAATTTGATTACATCCCTGTTAATGTGCATTTCTCCTTTGCCAAGATAATCCATTCACCTGACAGGTGTTTCATATCAAGAAGATGTTTAGCATAATCATTACGGCAACAAGTAGCCTAGTGTTAGAGTGTTGGACAGCCACCAATTGTGCAAGTTCTCACACTTAAAAAGATGAGAGGCCTGTAATTTTCATCATAGGTACACTTCAACTATGACAGACAAAATTAGAAGAAAAAAAATCCAGAAAACCACATTGTAGGATTTTTAATTTATTTATTTACAAATTATGGTGGAAAATAAGTATTTGGTCAATAACAAAATTCTGTCTCAATACTTTGTTATATACCCTTTGTTGGCAATGACAGAGGTCAAAGGTTTTCTGTAAGTCTTCACAAGGTTTTCACACACTGTTGCTGGTATTTTGGCCCATTCCTCCATGCAGGTCTCCTCTAGAGCAGTGATGTTTTGGGGCTGTTGCTGGGCAACACAGACTTTCAAATCCCTCCAAAGATTTTCTATGGGGTTGAGATCTGGAGACTGGCTAGGCCACTCCAGAACCTTGAAATGCTTCTTACGAAACCACTTCGTTGCCAGGGCGGTGTGTTTGGGATCATTGTCACGATGAAAGACCCAGCCACGTTTCATCTTCAATGCCCTTGCTGATGGAAGGAGGTTTTCACTCAAAATCTTACGATACATGGCCCCATTCATTCTTTCCTTTACACAGATTAGTCGTCCTGGTCCCTTTGCAGAAAAACAGCCCCAAAGCATGATGTTTCCACCCCCATGCTTCACAGTAGGTATGGTGTTCTTTGGATGCAACTCAGCATTCTTTGTCCTCCAAACACGACGAGTTGAGTTTTTACCAAAAAGTTATATTTTGGTTTCATCTGACCATATGACATTCTCCCAATCTTCTTCTGGATCATCCAAATGCTCTCTAGCAAACTTCAGACGGGCCTGGACATGTACTGGCTTAAGCAGGGGGACACGTCTGGCACTGCAGGATTTGAGTCCCTGGCGGCGTAGTGTGTTACTGATGGTAGGCATTTGTTACTTTGGTCCCAGCTCTCTGCAGGTCATTCACTAGGTCCCCCCGTGTGGTTCTGGGATTTTTTGCTCACCGTTCTTGTGATAATTTTGACCCCACAGGGTGAGATCTTGCGTGGAGCCACAGATCGAGGGAGATTATCTGTGGTCTTGTATGTCTTCCATTTCCTAATAATTGCTCCCACAGTTGATTTCTTCAAACCAAGCCTGGTGCAGGTCTACAATTTTGTTTCTGGTGTCCTTTGCCAGCTGTTTGGTCTTGGCCATAGTGGAGTTTGGAGTGTGACTGTTTGTGGTTGTGGACAGGTGTCTTTTATACTGATAACAAGTTCAAACAGGTGCCAATTATACAGGTAACGAGTGGAGGACAGAGGAGCCTCTTAAAGAAGAAGTTTCATGTCTGTGAGAGCCAGAAATCTTGCTTGTTTGTAGGTGACCAAATACTTATAAATTCATTAAAAATCGTACAATGTGATTTTCTGGATTTTTTTTTCTCATTTTGTCTATCATAGTTGAAGTGTACCTAGGATGAAAATTACAGGCCTCTCTCATCTTTTTAAGTGGGAGAACTTGCACAATTGGTGGCTGACTAAATACTTTTTTGCCCCACTGTATACTGCACTCGATACCATCTACTGCATCTTGCCTATGCCGTTCTGTACCATCACTCATTCATATATCTTTATGTACATATTCTTTATCCCTTTACACTTGTGTGTATAGGGTAGTAGTTTTGGAATTGTTAGGTTAGATTACTTATTACTGCATTGTAGGAACTAGAAGCACAAGCATTTCGCTACACTCGCATTAACATCTGCTAACCATGTGTATGTGACAAATAAAATTTGATCTATAAGTCTTTGCTAGGTAAAGCCCCGCCTTATATCAGCTCACTGGTCACCATAGCAGCACCCACCCGTAGCACCCGCTCCAGCAGGTACATTTCACTGGTCACCCCCAAAGCCAATTCCTCCTTTGGCCACCTTTCCTTCCAGTTCTCTGCTGCCAGATCACTGCACCTGTACATAGCCCATCTGTAAATAGCCCATCCAACTACCTCATCCCCAAACTGTTATTTTTATTTTTATTTTGCTCCTTTGCACTCCAGTATCTCTACTTGCACACTCATCTTCTGCACATTTATCACTCCAGTGTTTAATTGCTATATATATTGTAATTATTTAGCCACTATGGCCTATTCATTGTCTTACCTCCCTACCTCATTTGCACACACTGTATCTAGACTTTTTTTATTGTATTATTGACTGTATGTTTGTTTATTCCATGTGTAACTCTGTTGTTGTTTGTGTGGCACTGCTTTGCTTTATCTTGGCCAGGTCGCGGTTGTAAATGAGAACTTGTTCTCAACTAGCCTACCTGGTTAAATAAAGGTGAAATAAAATTATGACAGAAGGGAGTGCTACTGGGCGATAGTCATTTAGTCCAGTTACCTTTGCTTTATTGGGTACAGGAACAATGGTGGCCATCTTAAAGTATGTGGGGACAGCAGACTGGGATAGGGAGAGATTGAATATGTCTGTAAACACTCCAGCCAGCTGGTCTGCGCATGCTCTGAGTACGCGGCTAGGGATGCCGTCTGGGCCGGCAGCCTTGCGAGGGTTAACACGTTTAAAATGTCTTACGTCGACCACGGAGAAGGAGAGCTCCCAGTCCTTGGGAGCGGGCCGCGTCGATGACACTGTGTTATCCTCAAAACGGGCCGAAGAAGGTGCTTAGATTGTCTGGGAGCAAGACGGTGTCCGCAATGTGGCTGGTTTTCCCTTTGTAATCTGTGATTGACTGTAGACCCTGCCACATATGTCTTGTGTCTGAGCCGTTGAATTGCGACTCCACTTTGTCTCTATACTGACATTTTGCCTGTTTGATTGCCTTACGGAGGGAATAACTACACTGTTTGTATTTGACCATATCCCCAGTCACCTTGCCATGGTTAAATGTGGTGGTTCGCACTGATAATGAAACTGGTTCTCATGAGGACCACCACAGGAAAAGAAGTTCCAGAGTTACCTCTGCTGCAGAGAATAAGTTCATTGGAGTTACCAGCCTAAGAAATCAGCAATTGAGTGCACCTCAGATTGCAGCCCAAATTAATGCTTCACAGAGTTCAAGTAACAGACACATCAACAAACTATTCAGAGGAGACTGCGTGAATCAGGCCTTCATGGTGGAATTGCTGCAAAGAAACCACTACTAAAGGGCACCAATAAGAAGAGACTTGCTTGGGCCAAGCAACTCAAGCAATGGACATTAGAACAGTGGAAATCTGTCCTTTGGTCTGATGAATCCAAATTTGGGATTTTTGGTTCTAACCGCCGTGTCTTTGTAAGATGCAGAGTAGGTGAATAGATGACCTCTGCATGTGTGGTTCCCACCGTGAAGCATGGAAGAGGAGGTGTGATGGTGCTTTACTGGTGACATGGTCTGTTATTTATTTAGAATTCAAGGCACACTTAAACAGCATGGCTACCACAGCATTCTGCAGCGATACACCATCCCATCTGGTTTGCGCTTAGTGGGACTATAATTTATTTTTCAACAAGACAATTACCCAACACACCTCCAGGCTGTGTAAGGGCTATTATATCAAGGAGAGTGATGTAGTGCTGTATCAGATGACCTGGACTCCTCAATCACCCGACCTCAACCCAATTGAGATCGTCACTGCTGTAGATGGCATCAGTCCAGAGCAGGCGCTGAGCTACAGCTGGGGCGGGCACTAATGTGTGTGTGTGTGTGTGTGAGATGGAGCGTGAGTCCGTGTGTGTACACCTGGAGACGAGCTTCACCTCCCCCCATGCTCAACCCCACCTCAGCTCTGGTCAGCCAGGTGTAGTCAGCTGAAATGCACTGGGGTAGCAATAAAGGATTTTGTGCGTATGTGTATTAAGGAAACACACACACACCGAGCACAGCTCTCAGACAAAGACGAGTCGAGGCCCTCCTACCGTCACTCCCCTCTTTAAAAGCCCTGGCAGTAAATTCAGTACAAGTCCTGAACCATGGCCATTGTGGCACACCTTGTCTGACTGGCTGAGAGAACAAAGACTACAACACAACCACTGTTCTCAGACCAGTCTCCCTAAGGAGACACTGGGGGAAATTCCAACATGTAGGCCTAGGTCTTAGACTAGTGGTCAATCATGAACACACTTAAAAGAGATAAACACCAACGCTTTGGTGGCAACTCACTCCGGTCCGAGTTGGACTCCACAGCCTTGCTCTCCCACCTGGACCATGCATCAACACTGTTGGCTAAGCAAGGGTAAGCAGAGACCACCAGAAATACAATACACTATTGTCTCAAAATAATATGATGTATACAAAATGCTTTTATTTTTATTTATTTTATTTTACCCCGTTTTCTCCCCAATTTCGTGGTATCCAATTGTTTTTAGTAGCTACTATCTTGTCTCATCGCTACAACTCCCGTCAACTCAACGCTACGGGCTCGGGAGAGACGAAGGTTGAAAGTCATGCGTCCTCCGATACACAACCCAACCAAGCCGCACTGCTTCTTAACACAGCACGCATCCAACCCGGAAGCCAGCCGGAGGAAACACAGTGTACCTGGCAACCTTGGTTAGCACGCACTGCGCCCGGCCCGCCACAGGAGTCGCTGGTGCGCGATGAGACAAGGACATCCCTACCGGCCAACCCCTCCCTAACCCGGGCGACGCTAGGCCAATTGTGCGTCGCCCCACGGACCTCCCGGTCACGGCCGGTTACGACAGAGCCTGGCGCGAACCCAGAGTCTCTGATGGCACAGCTGGCGCTGCAGTACAGCGCCCTTATCCACTGCGCCACCCGGGAGGCCCACTACAAAATACTATTGTCTCAGAGTCACACCCCAAAGTTTTACTCAACTTTTATTAGACAAGAACATTTGAGAGGAAACAGGAGACTTAAAAATAGGAGGAGAAGCAGTGTACAGAAGTGGAGTGTAATCTTGTGTGATGCTGAGAGAGGTGGGTTGGGGGCCATGGGTGGTGAATACCTAACTGAAGGAGAATGACAGGACACAGAGAGTGAAAGAAGGGGAATTCCAAAAATGGTGGGTCTTTGAAGAGAGAGACAAGGAATGTGGGTACCTTCTTGACCCTGGGCAATTATGGTGTACGTACGTGTGTTTGTGCACTAAAGAGGGGGTTGTTTAGGAAGAGATAAGGGACAGGACATATGGGCAGTGTGAATAATTGAGTGAAGGAAACTTTTTGTGTGGACAGAAGAGAGGGAATGTAGGGTTGAGTTAGTTAGGCAGTAATGGGCCTGAGAGGGCCGGTTCATTAACATGGCCACTAATGAGTGACTTATCTATGCTAATATCTGAGGAGACCCTCCCTCAGTGTGTTTAGCACAAAGTATTTCACTTCTCAACTGGGGGTGTCTCCGTCAAGTCAGTGTGTGTATGCACATTTGAGAGCCTCTTGTGTTATTAGGTAAACTAGTTTTAGCAAGTTTCCTCTAAGTGTGTGTGCGTGCTGAAGTCTCAGTGAATGGGTGTTCTGTCTGTACTTAGTGATGTGCACTGAGACAGACAGTGGTCTTTGGGGTTCCTTATGAAGTCAAGAGACAGAGCTTTTTGAAAAGCAAGATTGCATCAGGTACCAAGGAATGTGACTGCTAGCATGACTCTAGTTCAAAGGAAGCATTAAAATCTCTGGCTGTGCAACAACAGATCAAGAGTTCAGCTGCATCCCAGCTGGATACAGGGGCTAACCAATCACACACACACACAGATGACTGACCTGACCCCACAACTCTGCGGAGCAGCTACATGTTGAGGAAGATGCCAAGAGACAGAGTGAGAGAGAGAAGTATCATTAGAGGAAAGAGGGAAAGATACGGTGTAGAGGGATACATACCCACTGTGTATGTGTGCCTTATCAGTCTTACCTTTCCCTTGGTGCCCTCTCCCTTCTCAAACATCATCTTCAGGCTGTTGAGAGGCACGCTGGGTTTCTCGATGGGTGTGCAGGGGCTGGGTGGCACCACCTCGTCTTCCACCTGCATCAGCTCTTTCTCCTCCTCTCGCTCGCTTGGCCGCTGCGCTTTCTTCTCCATCCCTCTCTGTCCCTCCTCGGCTATAGCTGCTGCTGCAGGATACTGGAAGCGGCTGAAGGCTGTGCTTTGACCACCCTGAGTGTTCAAGGATTCCGGAGACTTGGCTGGGGAAGGTGCTCGGTCAGGGGGGTTGGTTTTGGTACGGCAGAGGGGGAGAGGCGGGCACGGGGTGGCCCGTTGGATAGCGGGGCGGGTCTGTCTTGGCGAGGACCTGGCTGCTCCCAGCGCTTCTTCAGAACACTCAGGTTCCCTGAACGCAGGGTGGGAGGCAGGCTCTCCACTGACTGACAGGAAGAAGAGGAGAGCAGATTAGTGAATGGTCAACAGGAAGAATGTCTTGAAGTTACTGACTAAAGCAATGTCCTGAAAGAGGTACTTGTGTGTAGGAGTAGTCTTGTATGAGAAACACGGTACCAATTTATAACAGTTAATAATACAAATAGTCAGTCTCATTTTTCAACTGTGTGGGATCAAAATCACTAAACAAGCTAGAATGAAACCATTACCAACTAAATAGTCATCACCATTTACTTCCTACATCCTGTATTATGTAATCCAATTCCAAGCACCGAGACTGCAACCAAATGAACAGGAAAAAACAGAGGAAAAATCAAAAGCTCATAACTTTCTTCCTGAGGCCACAGTGGGAAAATACTTTGCGAACAGCAGTAGTTACTGACGTGGAAGAAAATTCAAATGAGATAAGCAGCTGTTCCCAGAGTTGGTCCAGGAAAGAGATATGTTGTCACATTAGCTGAAGTCAGAGCTGGCAATCATCAGCTGCTGTACAATCAACTCTAGAGAGGCAAACAAAGTCTTGGCTCAAGATGGAGAGAGAGCAGCACTGAACATGGAGACCTCTTTCCCAACCGCATTCCATTCTGTGGCACCCTACCTCACCTTTTCCTGAAAGTACAGAGGGTTCTCTGCTCTGCTAAGCATATAGGCTCAACCATCCATGAAGCTCCCTAATCATAACTGACGCCGAGTAGCAAGCTGAACTATTAGAGGACAACAATACTCCACTGTGTGACGTCCATGAGTTTGATTTTCACTAGAAAATATGGAAATGAACACCCGCTTGGAAACAGTCTGTGTAATATGGGGAAGTTCTGAAAAGGTATGTAAGTTTACATGGGGAACTCTATGTTCCTGTCATGGAACTGCAATGGGCTATGGTAAATAGAGCCCAACTCAAATCAAACCATCTAAATCGCACGGTTCACACCCATGAAGAAGATAAACAATATGTATTCTAAGTGGTAAAAGGACATCCATAACACAAGCCCCAAGCAGTAGGTAACCATCAACATCCACAACTCCCTAACAAAGAACTAACCTGACTTTTCCCTTCAACGTGATAATGAGGTGGTCAACCATATAGCATTGAAGGTCCACACAAACTTGAGAGAGATATAAAAAGCTTACACGACTTCTCAATGTCATCGCATTGACCACACACACACACCACAACCATGCAATTCCAACAAACCTAACCTGCAAAATACATCAAGCCATGTTCCACCAACAAAGGATGTGACAGAAACTAGATGGAAACACATGAAAAAAGAGCAGAGCTTAAGGGAGGACTGAACGAAGGGAAAGAAGGTCAGAGAATCCCAATAATTCTCTTTGTGAGAGCAACTGGAGTACAATAAGTACAAAAGAAAAGGAGCAGCAGACAATGAAAAGTTTGTTCCTGTTTTTTTTAAATAGAAGTGGTGAAACCTGTGAGAGCGAGACGAAACGAGGCGTAGTGGGGAGGCTAGATGGCAGGCAGGGGGAGAGAGTCCTGTAGCTGGAATCAGTCTGCAGTCCTTCTCTCTGGTCTGTGCTAAGTGAGAGTGATCAAGCTCTCCCAGATGTTAGCAGTTAGAAAAACTCTGCATGTAAGAACTAGCCCACCCCCCCATCAAGACCAGGAGAGAGAGACTGCGGTGCGGGGGGGGTAATACTCCAGGAAACCAGAAAATGATACATTTGAGAAAAGGTTTAACTCTTCACTGACTGAGTCTTTTTTTTTTTTACTTTAGTTTTCACTTCCCTTATTGATGTTGATCCCCAAATAAAGATGTTAAATATATGTTGTTATTTTTTGTGTAAATCCAGCTCAAACACAGCTGAAGGTTCAGGGATTCCATTTTTGTGAGAATTTTTTTTTTTTTAAACTTTACTTCACCTTTATTTAACCAGGTAGGCCAGTTGAGAACAAGTTCTCATTTACAACTGCGACCTGGCCAAGATAAAGCAAAGCAGTGCGACAAAAAAAAACAGAGTTACACATAAACGTACAGTCAATAACACAATAGAAAAGAAAGATTTTTCTATTTATGTACAGTGTGTGCAAATCTAGAAGAGTTAGGGAGGTAAGCAATAAACAAGCCGTAGATGCGAAATAATTACAATTTAGCATTAATACTGGAGTGATAGATGTGCAGATGATGATGTGCAAGTAGAGATACTGGGGTGCAAAAGAGCAAATCAAATGTATTTATATAGGCCTTCGTACATCAGCTGATATCTCAAAGTGCTGTACAGAAACCCAGCCTAAAACCCCAAACAGCAAGCAATGCAGGTGTAGAAGCATGGTGGCTAGAAAAAACTCCCTAGAAAGGTCAAAACCTAGGAAGAAACCTAGAGAGGAACCAGGCTATGAGGGGTGGCCAGTCCTCTTCTGGCTGTGCCAGGTGGAGATTATAACAGAACATCGCCAAGTTGTTCAAATGTTCATAAATGACCAGCATGGTCAAATAATAATAATCACAGGCAGTTGAAACTGGAGCAGCCCCCCGACACAAACTACTGCAGCATAAATATTGGAGGCTGAGACAGGAGGGGTCAGGAGACACTGTGGCCCCATCAGATGACACCCCCGGACAGGGCCAAACAGGAAGGATATAACCCCACCCACTTTGCCAAAGCACAGCCCCCACACCACTAGAGGGATATCTTCAACCACCAACTTACCATCCTGAGACAAGGCCGAATATAGCCCACAAAGATCTCCGCCACGGCACAACCCAAGGGGGTAAGTAATAATATGGGGATGAGGTAGTTGGGTGTGCCATTTAAAGATTGGCTGCATACAGGTACAATGATAGGTAAGCTGCTCTGACAGCTGTTGCTCAAAGTTAGAGGGAGATAGAAGACTCCAGCTTCAGAGATTTATGTAATTCAGTCATTGGCAGCAAAGAACTGTAAGGAGAGGCGGCCAAAGGAAGTGATGGCTTTGGGGATGACCAGTGCAATTTACCTGCTGGAGAGTGTGCTACGGGTGGGTGTTGCTATGGTGACCAGTGAGCTGAGATAAGGCGTGGCTTTACCGAACAAAGACTTATCGATGACCTGGAGCCAGTGGGTTTGGCGACAGATATGTAGTGAGGGCCAGCCATCAAGAGCATACAGGTCATAGAGGGGAGTAGTAAATGGAGCTTTGGTGACAAAACAGATGGCACGGTGATAAAACTACATCCAATTTGCTGAGTAGAGTGTTGGGGGCTATTTTGTAAATGACTTCGCCAAGTCAAGGATCGGTAGGATAGTCAGTTTAACAAGGGTATGTTTGGCAGCATGACTAAAGGAGGCTTTGTTGCGAAATAGGAAGCCAATTCTAGATTTAATTTTGGATTGGAGATGCTTAATGTGAGTCTGGAAGGAGCGTTTACAGTCTGGTTGACAACCTAGGTATTTGTCCACATATTCTAGGTCAGAACCGTCCAGAGTAGTGATGCTAGTCGGGCGGGCAGGTGCAAGCAGCGATCGGTTGAAGAGCATGCATTTAGTTTTACTAGCATTTAAGTGCAGTTGGAGGCCATGGGATGGAGTGATGTATGGCATTTAAGCTCATTTGGAGGTTTGTTAGCACAGTGTCGAAAGAAGGGACAGATTTTACAGTCGTGGCCAAAAATTGAGAATGACACAAATATTCATTTTCACAAAGTCTGCTGCTTCAGTGTCTTTAGATATTTTTGTCAGATGTTACTATGGAATACTGAAGTATAATTACAAGCATTTCATAAGTGTCAAAGGCTTGTATTGACAATTACATGAAGTTGATGCAAAGAGTCCAAATTTGCAATGTAGACCCTTCTTTTTCAAGACCTCTGCAATCCGCCCTAGCATGCTGTCAATTAACTTCTGGGCCACATCCTGATTGATCTTGCATAATCAATGCTTGGAGTTTGTCAGAATATGTGGGTTTTGTTTGTCCACCCGCCTCATGAGGATTGACCACAAGTTCTCAATGGGATTAAGGTCTGGGGAGTTTCCTGGCTATGGACCCAATATATCAATGTTTTGTTCCCCGGGCCACTTAGTTATCACTTTTGCCTTATGGCAAGGTGCTCCATCATGCTGGAAAAGGCATTGTTCGTCACCAAACTGTTCCTGGGTGGTTGGGAGAAGTTGCTCTTGGAGGATGTGTTGGTACCATTCTTTATTCATGGCTGTGTTCTTAGGCAAAATTGTGAGTGAGCCCACTCCCTTGGCTGAGAAGCAACCCCACCCATGAATGGTCTCAGGATGCTTTACGGTTGGCATGACACAGGACTGATGCTAGCGCTCACCTTGTCTTCTCCGGACAAGCTTTTTTCTGGATGCCTCAAACAATCGGAAAGGGGATTCATCAGAGAAAATGACATTACACCAGTCCTCAGCAGTCCAATCCCTGTACCTTTTGCAGAATATCACTCTGTCCCTGATGTTTTTCCGGGAGAGAAGTGGCTTCTTTGCTGCCCTTCTTGACACCAGGCCACTCTCCAAAAGTCTTCACCTCACTGTGCGTGCAGATGCACTCACACCTGCCTGCTGCCATTCCTGAGCAAACTCTGTACTGGTAGTGCCCCGATCCCGCAGCTGAATCAACTTTAGGAGACGGTCCTGGCGCTTGCTGGACTTTCTTGGGCGCCCTGAAGCCTTCTTCACAACAATAGAACCACTCTCCATGAAGTTCTTGATGATCCGATAAAATGGTTGATTTAGGTGGAACCTTACTGGCAGCAATATCCTTGCCTGTGAAGACTTTTTTGTGCAAAGCAATGATGACGGCACGTGTTTCCTTGCAGGTTACCATGTTTGACAGAGGAAGAACAATGATTCCAAGCACCACCCTCCTTTTGAAGCTTCCAGTCTGTTATTCGAACTCAATCAGCATGACAGAGTGATCTCCAGCCTTGTCCTCGTCAACACTCACACCTGTGTTAACGAGAGAATCACTGACATGTCAGCTGGTCCTTTGGTGGCAGGGCTGAAATGCATTGGAAATGTTTTTGGGGGATTCAGTTCATTTGCATGGCAAAGAGGGACCTTGCAATTAATTACAATTCATCTGATCACTCTTCATAACATTCTGGAGTATATACAAATTACCATCATACAAACTGAGGCAGCAGACTTTGTGAAAATTAATATTTGTGTTATTCTCAAACATTTTGGCTACGACTATACAGAATGGTGTCGTCTGCGTAGAAGTGGATCAGAGAATCACCAGTAGCAAGAGCGACATCATTGATATATATTGAGAAAAGAGTCGGCCCGAGAATTGAACCCTGTGGCACCCCCATAGACTGCCAAAGGTCCGGAAGACAGGCCCTCCGATTTGACACACTGAAGTCTGAGAAGTAGTTGGTTTAACCAGGCGAGGCAGTCATTTGAGAAGCCAAGGCTATTGAGTCTGCTGATAAGAATGCAGTGATTGACAGAGTCGAAGGCCTTGGCCAGGTCGATGAAGATGGCTGCACAGTACTCTCTCTTATCGATGGCGGTTATGATATCATTTAGGACCTTGAGCGTGGCTGAGGTGCACCCATGACCAGCTCGGAAACCAGACCAGCTCGGAAACCAGATTGCATAGTGGAGAAGGTAGGGTGGGATTCGAAGTTGGTCGGTGATCTGTTTATTAACTTGGCTTTCGTGGATTTTAGAAAGGGAGGGCAAGATGGATATAGGTCTATAACAGTTTGGGTCTAGTGTCTCCCCTTTGAAGAAGGGGATGACCGCGGCAGCTTTCCAATCTTTGGGGATCTCAGACGATACAAAAGAGGTTGAATAGGCTTGTAATAGGGGTTGCAACAATTTCGGGCAGATCATTTTAGAAAGAGAGGGTACAAATTGTCTAGCCCAGCTGATTTGTAGGGATACAGATTTTACAGCTCTTTCAGAACATCAGCTGTCTGGCTTTGGGTGAAGGAGAATCAGGGGGGGCAAGATGCTGCAGGGTGTGCTGAGATGTTGGCCGGGGTAGATTTATCGGTGGTGACAGTGTTTCCTAGCCTCAGTGAAGTGGGCAGCTGGTTGGAGGTGCTCTTATTCTCCATGGACTTTACAGTGTCCCAAAACTTTTTGGAATTAGTGATACAGGAAGAACATTTCTGTTTGAAAAAGCTAGCCTTAGCTTTCCTAACTGACTGAGTATATTGGTTCCCGACTTGCCTGAAAAGTTGCATATCGCGTGGGCTATTCAATGCTAATGCAGAACGCCACAGGATGTTTTTGTGCTGGTCAGGGGCAGTCAAGTCTGGGGTAACCAAGGGCTATCTATATCTGTTCTTATTTCTACATTAATTGGATGGGGCATGCTTATTTAAGATGGAGAGGAAAGCACTTTTAAAGAGCAACCAGGCATCCTCTACTGACAGGATGAGGTCAATATCCTTCCAGGATACCAGGGCCTTGTCGATTAGAAAGGCCTGCTCGCTGAAGTGTTTTAGGGAGCATTTTACAGTGATGAAGGGTGGTCGTTTGACTGCGGACCCATTACGCACGCAGGCAATGAGGCAGTGATCGCTGAGATCCTGGTTGAAGACAGCAGAGGTGTATTTAGAGGGCAAATTGGTCAGGATGATATCTAAGAGGGTGCCCATGGTTACGGATTTAGGGTTGTACATGGTAGGTTCCTTGATAATTTGTGTGAGATTGAGGGCATCTAGCTTAGATTGTAGGACGGCCGGGGTGTTAAGCATATCTCAGTTTAGGTCACCTAACAATACGAACTCTGAAGATATATGGGGGGCGATCAATTCACATATGGCGTCCAGGGCACAGCTGGGGGCTGAAGGGGGTCTATAACAAGCGGCAAAGGTGAGAGACTTGTTTCTGGAAAGGTGGATTTTTTTAAATAGAAGCTTGAATTGTTTGGGCACAGACCTGGATAGTATGACAGAAGTCTGCAGGATCTCTCTGCAGTAGATTGCAACTCCGCCCCCTTTGGCAGTTCTATCTTGTCGGAAAATGTTAGTTAGGGAGGGAAATTTCAGGATTTTTGGTGGCCTTCCTAAGCCAGGATTTAGATACGGCTAGGACATCCGAATTGGCGGAGTGTGCTAAAGTAGTGAATAAAACAAACTTAGGGAGGAGGCTTCTGATGTTAACATGCATGAAACCAATGCTTTTACGGTTACAGAAGTCAACAAATAAGAGTGCCTGGGGAATGGGAGTGATGCTGGGGGCTGCAGGGGTTAACCTCTATATCACCAGAGGAACAGAGGAGTAGGATAAGAGTACGGCTAAAGGCTAAAAGAAAAAGGAGCAGGTTTCTGGGTGCGGAAGAATAGATTCAAGGCATAATGTACAGGCAAGGGTATGGTAGGATGCGAGTACAGTGGAGGTAAGCCTGGGCATTGAGTGATGATGGGAGAGGTTTTGTCTCTGGAGGCACCATTTAAGCCAGGTGTGGTCACCACATGTGTGGGGGGTGGAACAAAGGGGCTAGCTAAGGCATATTGAGCAGGGCTGGAGGTTCTACAGTGAAATAAGACAAATCACTGACCAAAACAGCAATAGACAAGGCATATTGACATTAGGGAGAGGCAGAGAGGCAATTGTAGCCGAGTGATCATAGGGTCCAGTGAGTAGCTAGGCAAGCTGGAGGCACAGCGATTCAGACAGCTAGCAGGCCGGGGCTAGCAGGCTCCAGGCTAACTGGTGCTTGCATCGGGACAGAGACGTTAGCCAGGAGTAGCCACTCGGATAGCAGCTAGCTACCTGCGATGATCCAGAGTAAAGGTTCAGAGCTTGCAGTAGGAATCTGCAGATGTGGTAGAGAAAAGGAGTCCGATATGCTCTGGGTTGATATCGCGCTGTTCAGACTGGCAGGAATTGACCGGGCTGAGGCTGGCAGATGTCCGAGTTAACGGTGATGACCGCTAGCAGTGGCTATCTGACTACTAGCTAGTAGCTAGCTTGCTGGTTCCGGTTCTAAAGTATTTTTAAAAACAGCAAATCTATACCACATTTAGTGATGTCAGAGCCATACCCATGCACTGATGTTATGTTGCAGAACCTCATGCTGTCAGTGTTGAGATCTGTGATGCCAAATCACATCATGACATTCAAATTCCTGACAGTGTTGTTGTACAAAACCAAACTCTTCACCTTTGTCCTCAATAAGACAGTGTAAACTACAACACATTATGTTGTTCTGTTTAACCTATGGAGCCATCTCGGTCAGTGACAGTCAGGTTCCTGCTATAAGCGGCTAATTTCCGCCATTACTGCTACTGAACACACACACACACTTACCTCCAGGTCAGAACCCAAACTGTGACTCAATATGACTGACTCAGCAGCAGGGAGGACCACATATTGAGAGTGCAGTAATCGACCATGATAGCTCTTAGGGAGTGGAACATTCATTCCTCTGTAAAACGATCATTAACTTCTGCGTGTATTTTGCAGTTAGAAAACATAATATATGTCATTAAGAAGAAATAATAATACCTGTAATTACATACAGAACAATTACTGATAATGGTCACAGTTGAATGGGGGGAGGGGGGGTTGAGATTCCACATAGTCAACATAATATTAGGAAGACTACAGGAGGCTCCTTACAGTTTATTTGTGGACCACCATGCCATCTCATAGTCTCATGTTAAATTGTTTTAGTCCCATGTAATCTGTCAGTTCCAAATGTACAGGTAATCCTTCATTATGACATCACTGATGTTTTACCTGGGAAAACACAAGGACGGAACAATGTCTGAAAAGTTACAACTCCTGACCCCTATGCTCCTTACCGCAACACAGAGGACTGCCTTTCAGGTATCTCAGAAAGCAGAGACCTCTCTTCCTCCTTCCATGGAAAATGTACAAGCCCACCCTTGACACCAGTGTTGCCTGCCTGCCTCTCGGTGCGCACACACAAACAATTGTGCTGACTGGACCTGTTTAACTCAGCACAGACAGGAAGGAACAGCATGCACCACACAGTAAGAGCAGTGTGTGTGTGGCTCTGAATGACTAAGAAAGGACCTTGTGTTTAAACAATGTTTGTCTTCAACTACTTGAGCCTCTCCACAATGTTGTGTCACGCAGGGCAACTCCTGTGTTACAATCTAGGTCCACATTAACTGGCATCTAGGTAACCAATGATGAGAATACATTCCTCATCTATCAGCCATTGGAAAATGGTAGTTACCTTGCACTCCTGCATGACATCGGCTGATCACTTATTCCCTGTTCCCTTGTCCACTTCTCCAGCACTGCCCAACAGATAAAGACAACTATCCCAAGAGGGAATTATTTTGGGATTAGTAGACTGAGTCAGGATTAGGGTCATGACTGCCAGCCCATCACAATAAGTGACCAGGCAGAGCTAGGCTTGGACTCTGTGTGTGTTCCTCAGCCGGGATGAGGATAATACTGTGTGTGTGTGGGAGGTCGTTTTTGAAAAGGCCCACTAAAAAGGAGGCAGACATTTTACAATGTGAATGATAAAAGTGCTTTATCCTATTTACTCACTGTCAAGCATAAGTAGCCTAAGCAGAGAAGAGAGCACAAAACCACTCTGAGCATATAGTTCACTGGTGACAGTCAAAGAGACAGGTTCCTGACCAAGAGGACAGCTCCACAAGTGTATCACTGAACTGGTGACTGCGTGTCTGATGTAATGACGTCACATCCTGTAATTCCATGAGTGGACCTCCTGTTGGGGATCTGAATGGAGATACTCACTGCTTTCTTCTTCTCTGCATTAGACTCCTCAGCAGCTTTCTGGTACCTGTGGGAGAGAGAATCAACATTGACCTCTGCTGATCAAGAGAAGAGGTGCACACAAAGTGGACCAAAGCATTTCCAACATTGGCATTATACTGGGAATGGAAGTTTGCATTGGTGTCGAATCAATAATATCCTCAGAGATTTTGCAGGTCTGAAGAGACAAGGTAGGTGAGCAAGAAATATAAAAAGGGTTTATTGAGGCTTCTAACATTTTTCTGACACAAATCCATTTTTTTTCTGGATCTGCACACTGAAGGGTTAGGGACTAACGGTCTAGTGGCCGTCTAGACTGAGCTATATTCACCTCCCAATGACATAACCCTTCATTAAGTTTCTCCTTTAACTCAGAGTTGTACTTTCAGTCTGCTGCCAATACGATGAATGGCGACAAACTGGAATATCAAGATTGTGGTGAGGTAACATCTACTTTGCATAGCAACAGAAGAAAAGGACGTGTAAATATTTTATTAGGATCCCCATTAGCTGTTGCCAAGGAAGCAGCTACTCTAAACATGTGTTATACAAATTTACATTACAAACAATGTGTGGGTGTAGAGTGTGTGTTATAGAATGTGTGTGTGTGTAAGTAAGAGTGTGCGCGCACGTGTGTGTGTTTCTCTTCACAGTCCGCATTGTACCTTGAGGTGTTGTTTAATCTTTTATTTTATTTTTAATCAGATTTTACTACTAACTTGAGTTACCTGAAGTGGAAGAGAGTTCCATGTAGTCATGGCTCTATTTAGTGCAGTATGCATTTCCTAGCCTCTGTTCTGGACTTAGGGACTGAAGAGTCCTTTGGTGGTATCTCTTGAGGGGTATGTATGAATGTTTGAGTTGTGTGTTAACCAATTGAACAGACAGTTCTGTACTTTTTACAGATCAACATCTCTCACAAAGACCAGTATTGATGCAGTCAATCACTCCTCTACTTTGAGCCAGGAGAGATTGATATGCATGTTGTTGATATTAGCCCAGTGTACATTTAAGGGCCAGACGTGCTGCTCTGTCCCTTATATACAGCGCCTTCAGAAAGTATTCATACACCTTGACTTATTCCACAACTTGTTACAGCCCAAATTCAAAAAGGATTAAAATAGATTCTCACCCATCTACACACAATACCCCATAATGACATCACAATACCCCATAATGACAAAGTGAAAACATGTTTTTAGACAGGTTTGCCAATTTATTGAAAATGAAATACAGAAATAGTATTTACATAAGTATTCACAACTCTGAGTCAATACTTTGGAGAAGCACCTTTGGCGACAATTATATCTTCGAGTTGTCTTGGGTATGTCTGTATCAGCTTTGCTCATCTGGATTTTCTCCCAGTCTTCATTGCAGATTTTCTCAAGCTTCGGCTGGGCCACTCAAGGACTTTCACATTCTTGTTCTGAACCCATTCCAGCGTTGCTTTGGCTGTATGCTTGGGTTAATGTCC